>NC_081552.1:248096016-248261016 GCF_963082655.1 Stomoxys calcitrans | reverse complement strand
CATTTTCTTAATGACATCTAGTGAATGCTGATTATTGTCGATGACTTCGGAGAAAAACTTTGCCTTTTTGTTTTATTATACCAGAAAAAAAGCCCCTCAATGGACAGCCAACAGCATAAATTCAGATGCTTGAAACGTTAATCTTATCCACAAAATGAAGGACACCAAAATGAAATGATTCACAATCTTCTCTTTCGCTTTAGTAGTTCATCAGACAAAGATAAAAATGTAACGGGTAATCGAGGTATTTAAGCGCGGGCTAAGAAGGTAGCTTGCCTCGATTCTGGCTTCTTGCCATGGATGGGGCAATATTAAGAAACCTCTACTAGGCCACACAATCCGCTTAAAAGTGGATGCAGTGGAGAAGCATGTGGAGCGCAATTGCATCATCACACATGGTTGCATTGGGGTTTCATCAGATCGCATCTACGATGTTTGGCTACAAAGGAAAATACAAAATCCGAAATATTTAACAATTTTTAATTATTATGTTAACCCACACACACACACACACACAAGGGCTCATAAAGGAAATCCAGCAAAAGGAGCTGTTGCCAGTCTCTCTGGCTCTTTTTTTTTGGGCCAAATTATGAAGATGCAGAAAATCGTGAGTTGTGTATTTTTCTTGCCTACAATCATGTGGCTGTGGTTCTTGTTGCTTAAAAAAACGTCCTTTTGCGTTTTTGTCACTCCGCCAAGGCATGAGTACTGCTGGCACATGAGGCAGCAACATCTACTGGAAGCCAGCAGTTTTTTGCTGCTGTAGCAACAGAATTTTCGTTAAAAAAGTCATAAAAATTTTTATAATTATTTCATGCCTTTCAGTTTCAAGTGCCATGTGCTGCGATATGATGGACAAAATTTGTTGAAGTGAGTTGGTGGTGTTGGCAATGCTGATGCTGATCGGTGCTACTTGCAACACTTTAAGGATTTAATAGCATAAAGGGAATAACCACAAGAGCTGACAACTGAGATATGATTTTTAGGAAGTATGAATGAGGCCACAATTTTGAAATTCAAATTCGTTTGTTTGGGTCTTACTGAGGATGGTTGAACTTTTGTATACCCACCGCAATAGTTGGGGGATACTCATCTCTTTATTCTGTTTGTCACACCTCCAAATATCGCTCTGTAAAGGATTCCTTATGGGTTCATTTTTAGCTAATCAATTGAGTGAGTGATCGAATCCTCCAGGTTCCTCTTTATACTAAACTAGCCGAACCGGACCCGCTCCGCTGAGCCTTCTTTAACTCTTTAATATCTTTCTAGGGTGGGGACACTTCGCCCTGAATGCGGATATCGAATTCGTGCCATTGTAGCCTATGACGCTGAGCTCATTCGAATCCTTAATGTTGGCGACATTTGCGAGTCCCGCTGGATGCTTGGACCAAAATTTTAATACCATATTCGTTTTGTGGTCTCCAATACCTTTCATTTGATACCCTTATTGGGCCCATCAAACCTCTCTCGGATATGGGTGGCTTGACCCCCTATACTTGGATCTGATTTTGTATGCCAGATGCGAAATCTACTCCCGAATACCTTTTATTTGAGCCCCATATTGAAATGAACGTCCCATATGTCTGTTTGGGGGGATTTTGGGATTGAGGCGGTCCGATGGGTACTTAGACCCAAATTTTAATTCCATATTCGTATTCTACTCTCCAATACCTTTCATTTGATACCTATATTGTCCCGATCGGTTCACTTTTGATTTTGGGTTGTGTTTTTGGCACAAGGGGGAGGGTCCGTCCCCCTTTCGATACCGAAAAATTATAAAGCCTATGTTTCTTTCCAGACAAATCGGTTCTGCCGTTTTTTAGTCGATGCGAAACAAACAACCCGAGTCTCATATATCCGTGCCCATGGCTAATGTGCCCATTTTGGCTGTTTTTGTGGGGGTGGGGTGACCCCCCTGAACTTCGATATGAATTTATATGCCCGATTCGTTATCTACTCCCGCATACTTTCCATTTTATACTCATATTGTTCTTATCGTTCAACTTTTGATTTTGGGTGGTGTTTTTGGGGTAACGGTGGAGGGTCCGCCCCCTTCCGTTATCAGAAAATTTTAAATCTTACTCCTGCTTCCTGACCATATTTGTAATCTACTCCCGAATACCTTTCGTTTGAGTCCCATATTGGCATGATCATCAAATAAACCTATTTTAGGGGCTTTTGGGGCTGGGGCGGCCCCCCAGGTACGTGGACCCAACTTTTATTATGAAAGTCGTACTCTACTCTTAAATACCTTTCATTTGAATCCCATATTGTCCCGATCGGTCTACTTTTCTTTTGTGTAGTACTTTTGTGATAAGGGGGAGGGTCCGCCCCCCTCCCGGTATCAAAAAAATATATAGCCTATGTTCTTTTCAGACCAACCTACACAATCTGTGAAAATTTCAAGGTAATCGGTTCAGCCATTTTTGAGTCTATACGGAACAAACAAAAACAAATTTAATTTTATATGGAAGACTAGCTGGACAGGGCCGCAGCGGAGCGGGTCTTCTTTCACTCTCTTATTTTTTCTGAGCCCTATACGGTCACGTCAGGAAAAAAATCGTGTTTGGGGGTGCTTGTGCGGCCTTTCAGATTTATCGCCCATTTTGTGGACATTATATTGGTGCTCTTCTTCCATATACCTTTCATGGGAGCCGTATATTGCTATGGTCGGTAAATATGTCCGGTATGGGGGAGTTTTTGAGAGTGAGGAGGATCCTCATATATCATATTCGCTCTCTGGTCTCAAATACCTTTCATTTTAGTCCCAGACTCTGTCCTAATTTTGCATGCCAGATTCATAGTCAAGTCCCAAAGACCTTTCATTCGATAGCCATTTTGTGACGTTTGACATTTATGCCCGTTTTGGGAGTTTTTTGAATTGGGGAGGCTCCCTAAACACCTTGGACCAAATTCTTATAACAGATGTGTGCTCAGCTTTCAAATATCTATCGTGTGATATCCGTATTGTCCCAATCGATAAACATGTCCTGTTTAAGGGGTTTTGGAGGGTGGGGAGGCGATTTATATATAAGCGTTGGACTCTACCTTTAAATAGCTTTCATTTGATATCCATATTTTCCCAATCGGTAAATTTGTCCTGCTGAGGGGTTTTTGGATGGTGGGGAGGGCCCTCAGACACCAACCAATAATTTTTTGTCTCAGATTTGTATTCTATTTTGAAATACCTATTATTTGATACTCATATTACTCAAAGCGGTTAAAGTGTCCTGTTGGGTGGTTTTTTGGGGGGTGCCCCCCCCCGACACTTAACATTTCAATGCCAAGCTTCTACTCTACTCTCAAATACCTTTCATTTGATACCCATATTGCCCTAAGCGGTAAAAGTGTCCTTTTGGGGTTTTTTTTTTTTGGAGTGGGGGACCTCGCGAAACTTAAGTATGCAATTTGTATACCAAATTCGTACTCTACTCTTAAATACCTTTCATTTGATACCCATATAGTAGCAATCGGTGCACATGTCCGCTCGGGTGGGTTTTGGGATAGGGCGTCCCCCCAGATTATTTGACTCCAAAAGTTCGTGTTTTTGGGGTACCATAACACTAAGGGTAACATTTCAATGCCAAGTTTCTACTCAACTCTCAAATACCTTTCATTTGATACCCATATTGCCCAAAGCGGTGAAAGTATCTTCTCTTTGGGCTTTTTTGGGGGTGGGAGACCTCGGGAAACTCAAGTATGAAATTTGTATATCAAATTCGTACTCTACTCTTAAATACCTTTCATTTGATACCCATATTGTCGCAATCGGTGCACATGTCCGCTTGGGTGGGTTTTGGGGTGGGGCGTCCCCCCAGATTATTTGACTCCAAAATTTCGTGTTTTTGGGGTACCATAAGATGGCATACAAAATGTCGTTTATATCGGTGCACGCATCTCCGAGATCTGAAGTTTTTGAAAATTGGGGTATGGGGGAGGGTCCGCCCCCTTTCGGCTATCAAAACTACAAAACTACAAAACTACAAACTATTTTCACCGGGGGCCCTCTACTCTACCATTTGTGAAAATTTCATGAAAATCGGTTCGGCCGTTGTTGAGTCTATACGGAACACACAAACAAACAAAGCGCAACAATTTCATTCTTATACCCTCCACCACAGGATGGAGGTATACTAATTTCGTTATTCTGTTTGTAACTACTCGAAATATTCGTCGGAGACCCCACAAAGTATATATATTCTTGATCGTCGTGACATTTTATGTCGATCTAGCCATGTCCGTCCGTCCGTCTGTCTGTCTAAAGCACGCTAACTTCCGAAGGAGTAAAGCTAGCCAGCTGAAATTTTGCAAAAAAACCTTTTATTAGTGTGCGTCGGTTGGTATTCTAAATGGGCCAAATCGGTCCATGTTTTGATATAGCTGCTATACACTCCAATCTTGGGTCTTGACTTCTTGAGCCTCTAGAGGGCGCAATTCTCGTCCGATTTAACTGAATTTTTGGCACATAGTGTTCTGGTAGCACTTTCAACAACTACACTAAGTATGGTTTTAATCGGTCCATGTTTTGATATAGCTGCCATATAAACCGATCTTGGGTCTTGACTTCTTGAGCCTCTGGAGGGTGCAATTCTTATCCGATTTTATTGAAATTTTGCATGTAGTGTTCTGGTAGCACTTCCGACAATAACGCTTAGGATGGTTTAAATCGGTTCATGTTTTGATATAGCTGCCATACAAACCGATCTTGGGTCTTGACTTCTTGAGCCTCTAGAGGGCGCAATTCTCGTCTGATTTAACTAAAATTTTGCACGTAGTGTTTTGGAAGCACTTCCAACAACTACGCTAAGTATTGTTTTAATCGGTCCATGTTTGGATATAGCTGCCATATAAACCGATTTTGGGTCTTGACTTCTTGAGCCTCTAGAGGGCGCAATTCTTATCCGATTGAAATGAAATTTTGCACCACGTGTTTCGCTATGATATCCAACAACTGTGGCAAGTATGGTTCAAATCGGTTCATAACCTAATATAACTGCCATATAAACCGATCTTGGGTCTTGACTTCTTGAGCCTCTAGAGGGCGCAATTCTTATCCGATTGAAATGAAATTTTGCACCACGTGTTTCGCTATGATATCCAACAACTGTGCCAAGTATGGTTCAAATCGGTTTATGACCTGATATAGCTGTCTTATAAACCGATCTTAGGTCTTGACTTCTTGAGCCTCTAGAGGACGCAATTTTTATCCGATTGGAATGAAATTTTGCACCACGTGTTTTGTTATGATATCCAACAACTGTGCCAAGTATGGTTCAAATCGGTTCATAACCTGATATAGCTGTCATATAAACCGATCTTGGGTCTTGACTTCTTGAGCCTCTAGAGGTCGCAAATATTATCCGATTTGCCTGAAATCTTTTCTTTTATCCTTTTTTTTTTGCCTAAGAAGAGATGCCGGGAAAAGAACTCGACAAGTGCTATCCATGGTGGAGGGTATATAAGATTCGGCCCGGCCGTAGATTCCAAGTCGATCTAGCCAGTCAACCCGTCCTTCTGTTGCTTCAAAATTTTCTTAGATTCGTTTCACTGTTATGGGTCGTTGTGTATAGCAACGATATCACATAGCCTACCTCGATGTCTATATTGCCTATTTTCTTACAACGTTTTCCCAGGTATCCGGTAACCGTGCAGTGCATTCTCTGCCCGAGATTATGGCTGTTTATTGCCTGTTTCCTTACATGTTGCAGAGATTGTTTGGTTGCTGTTGCTGTTGCCAATTGCACGCTTCTTTATCATCACTGGTATCGCATGTGAGAATTTGTTAGGAATTCCTCTTCATTTTCGCTGTTGGTTTACTCCCGTGTAATTGTTGTTGGCAAACGTGGTAAAAAATATTTGCACAGTGCAGGAGGTGGATGGTTGCATTCCGTCCTACGACAAACGAAGTGAGCAGTTCATAAAAATGTTTTGAAGAATGTTGAGTGGAAAAATTTAATTGTTTAAATGATGGATCGTGATTTTCAGTTTGTTCGAAACAATTAAATAATAAAAACTTATGGTGCAGGCCTTTTAGTTGCAGCCCCAAGGGCCGATTGGCAAGGAAGAAACGGCTACTGCAGCCATGGCAGCTACTGCTACTTATGATGGCTTGCCTTACTGGGGTGTGGTATGGTATGAAATGTTTGGCAATTTTGTTATTGATACTGATTTTGGAAAGAGCTGTGATAGAGTGACCTGCTGGAAGGAAAGTGAAATATTTCAGACTTTATTAGCTCAACTTTCTTCTTTGGTGCAGAATCTCTTGCATTATCATCCACATGCGTGTAGACAAATCTTTTTCAGTAAAATCATATCAATGTGAGAAAGAAGATCCCATCGAGTATAGCTGACTGGCAGCTTTAAGAAAATCAATTAAATTTCAATATTCAACGTGTTCTACGAACGAACTCATGTTTGCTCATGTTATCCATCATACGAAGTTGCTGATCCAATGGCTCATTTGAGGAAAACGCTTTCATACTTTGCCCAATGGTCATGTGAAAAATCGTGGAAAGCATTTTTAAGCCAGCAACTGTAACGGGCAGAAAGTAGCACAAGAAACACAAAAGTTCTGCTACTTTCGATAACCTCCCATATTTTGGTCGAGTACATCTCTCTCGCGGTAGCTGGCTGGCTTCCTTCTTGTTGATGGTCAATAACAATAATCGTATGGGAAATCATTATCATTTATGACCGATTATTATTATGATGAGCTCACGCTCTCACGGTGTTCCCATTCATATTAACACACAATTGGTTCACACCTTTTCACTCGCTGCAGCTTCAAATATGGCCAAGCTCATGCATTGTGGATAGCTTTGTCCGACTGGCTCATTAAAAAAAAACCCCCCCAACGGATAACTGGAACAACATTCAATGGTTTGAATGTTGTAATGAGTTTTACTTTTACAAACTCATTACCCTTAAATTGGAAAACCATTTTTGTCCGTAATTGTAGCCGAGACCGATCAGGGTGGTAAATAAGGTTGGCATTTTTTTACCGTTGGCCATAAAATGTTGCCATAAATGGCAGGACATGTTGTAATGATGAAACATGAAACTTTTACAGAAGCACCAGCATAATTATGGAGTTGAATTTAATGATGGTGAAGACAAAGAGGTCAGGTGAAGCAGGTTAGACTGTACACCCGTACTAAGGGGTGCATTGGTAACACCAGAGATCTTCAGCTGTGGGGTAACCCACTAACACGGAAGTGTGGTTCTGTGAAAATGTGTCCCCAAAAATGTTGGGTCCCCTTTAATATGAAAAACAAAATATTGGTCTTTTCGGCAGATATATCGAATTATAAACCGATCAGAAGCATATTAAGGTCGAATATCGGGAGGCTCAGGAAAACTCACTGATTTGAATTTCAGCGAAATCGGGTATTAAATAAAGCTTTTATGGCCATCAGACCCTTTATCGAGAGATCGGTCATTATGACAGCTATATTCTAATATGGACCGATCTAATCCATATTTAGGTCAGATGTCGGGAGGCTTAAAATGACCCACTGTTGCAAATTTCAGCGAAATCGGTTAAAAAAAAAAGTTTTTATGGCCTTCGGACCCTTAATCGACAGATCGGTCTATATAGTAGCTATATCTAAATATAGTCAGATCTGTACCATATTTAGGTCAGATGTTGGGAGGCTAAAAATAACTCGCCGTTCCAAATTTCAGCGAAATCGGGTAATAAATAAAGCTTTTATGGCCGTCAGACCATTTGTCGGCAGATCGGTCTATATAACAGCTATAACTAAATATAGTCCGATCTGAACCATATTTAGTTCAGATATTAAAAGGCTTAAAATAACCCACTGTTGCAAATTTCGGCGACATCGGGCAGTAAATGCGCCTTTTATGGGCTCAAAACCTTAAATCGAGAGATCCGTCTATATGGCAGCTATATGCAAATTTGGACCGATCAGAGCCAAATTGAAACAGGATATGGAAGGACCTAACACAACTCACTATCCCAATTTTCAGAAAAATCGGATAATAAATGTGACTTTTATGGGCTCAAAACCTTAAATAGAGAGATCGGTCTATATGGCAGGTCTATCCATATCTGGACCGATCTGTGCCATGTTGCAGAAATGTGTCGAGGGTCTTAACTTAACTCACTGTCCCAAATTTCGACGACATCGGACAATAAGTGCGCCTTTTATGGGCCCAAAACCTTAAATCGTGAGATCGGTCTATATGGCAGCTATATCCAAATCTGCGCCGATCTGGGCCAAATTGCAGAAGATTCTAGAAGGGGCTTACGCAACTCACTGTCTCAAATTTCGGCGAAATCAGACAGTAAATGCGCCTTTTACGGGCCCTAAACCTTAAATCGAGAGCTCGGTCTATATGACACCTATATCCAAATCTGGACCGATTTGTGCCATATTGCAAAAATAAGTCGAGGGGCCTAACACAACTCACTGTCCCAAATTTCAGCAAGATCTGATAATAAATGTGACTTTTACTGGCCTAAGACCCTAAATCGGCGGACTGTAGTGTGATTGCAACAGACAGGCGGACAGACATGGATAGATGGTCCTGAATTTTTATTCTGATCAGGAATATATATACTTTATAGGGTCGGAAATGGATATTTTGATGTGTTGCAAACGGAATGATAAAATGTATATACCCCCATCCTTCGGTGGTGGGTGTACAAATTATGGTTTGGTGGGGTTTATGGGCTGGAGGCGTCATTGGGCCGTACTTCTTCCGCGATGATAAAGACCGCCACGCTACTGTGAATGGGAATCGCTGCCGTTCAGTGATAACACAATATTTTCTGCCCCAATTGGACCATATGGACTTTGAGGACATGTGGTTCTGATAGGATGGCACCACAAGCCACACAGCGAATGTCACATAAAATTTATTGCAAACCAAGTTTGGAGAACGTGTTATCCCACGAATTGGCCACCTTGGGCGGGCGATTTGACGCCGTTAGACTATTTACTGTGGGGCTACGTCAAGTCTATGATTTAGTTCCAGTTATTCGCAATGGAAATTAAAAATTTGGTTGAATATTGCTTCGCAGCCTTAATCCTCCTTCTCGTTAGAGCTGTGGTGGCTTCCGCATGTAATCACAATACCACATACATCCAAAGACTCTCCCAACATTCCATAGGACATTGGAAAAACATTGAAGAATCCTTTCAAATTACATTCTTCTATTTTGATATAGGCAAGAGACAGTTGGGGATGAGTTGGAAAAGTTTCCCTTTGGTTATTATAATCCAATACTGCCGTGTGGCGATGTCGACTGTGTATGCCTTACGATTCTCATTTGGATTGTTTTAATGGACCATCTACATTATCCTGGATCCAATTACATTTATGAGACCATAAACCAAATTTTGAACGCTCCAAAGTAATTATCACTTTTTCGGCACTCATATGGCATGGAGGCATAGTCGTCAACGTTGCTGTGGATTACTTTTGCTGTTGAAGGGCTGCTACTGCTGCATATGATGGCGATGCAGGCGCTGCAGGTTGCAATCACTTGCATATAGAAGTTCTTCCTTGTTGCACAAACAAAACAAGAAAAACACTACTATGGATGTTTTCTTAGCAAGCATAACCATGAGCATCATCTAAGGCAACGACCGAAAGACCGAGCGACCAGTGCATCATTCTTCAAAACTCCTCTGGCTGCCAAGCAGGACAGGCGTTCACCCAATCGTTTTCCCTTCCAAAAATAAAACAAAACCAAAAAAAAAAACTAATATCCAAAACAAGTTGCATAGCCCTTCTGGTCATTGGCATGATGTTTTTGGGCTTTTCCAAGGAAGCCCCGGTGATGTGATTTAAGACTTGCTGTTGTTACTGTTGCCGCTCCACGCCATTCGGCATCCATTGTCCAAAGGCAAACAAACAACGGCAGCAGCAACATTACCATCACCGTCAGCCATGGTAAACACTAAGGCGAGGAGTTACATGAGAAACGGTGCAATTTTAAAGGTTTTGTTTGCACTTTTACGAACCAGCAACACCCATCCTATCTTGCAGCCCTCAGCATCTACGCTGCATAATGTGCAGTTTCCCAATAATGAAGAGAGAAGGGCTTTTCCTTATATCCATTCAACTCTGACTACAAAAATCTAAACTTGCTAAACTCATATGTGATGGGAAAGTAGACGATTTAAACAGGGTTGCCAATACGGTGATATTTTGCACCGAATAAATTCGATGGAGCTTTGTCCAAGGATATCTAAAGAGCCAAAGTTTCAGCAAAAACTCTAAATTTAGTGAAATTTTCTTTAATGACAAAATTAATCCAAAGACAAATTTTCAGTGAAAATTTCCCTAAAGACAAATTTTCAGTGAAAATTTCCCTAAAGACAAATTTTCAGTGAAAATTTCCCTAAAGACAAATTTTGGTTGAAAATTTCCCTGAAGACAAATTTTCGTTGAAAATTTCCCTGAAGACAAATTTTCGTTGAAAATTTCCCTTAGGACAAATTTTCATTGAAAATTTCCCTAAAGACAAATTTTCATTGCAAATTTCCCTAAAGACAAATTTTCATTGAAAATTTCCCTAAAGACAAATTTTTATTGAAAATTTCCCCAACGACAAATTTTCATTGAAAATTTCCCTAAAGACAAATTTTCATTGAAAATTTCCTAAAGACAAATTTTCATTAAAAATTTCCCTTAGGACAAATTTTCATTGAAAATTTCCCTAAAGACAAATTTTCATTGAATATTTCCCTTAGGACAAATTTTCATTGAAAATTTCGCTAAAGACAAATTTTCATTAAAAGTTTCCCTAAAGACAAATTTTCATTAAAACTTTCCCTAAAAACAAATTTTCAGTGAAAATTTCCCTAAAAACAAATTTTCGTTGAATATTTCCCTAAAGACAAATTTTCAGAGAAAATTTCCCTAAAGACAAATTTTCAGAGAAAATTTCCCTAAAGACAAATTTTCAGTGAAAATTTCCCTAAAGACAAATTTTCATTGAAAATTTCCCTAAATTCAAATTTTCATTGAAAATTTCCTTAAGGACAAAATTTCATTGAAAATTTCCCTAAAGACAAATTCTCAGTGAAAATTTCCTTAAAGACAAATTTTCATTGAAAATTTCCCTAAAGACAAATTTCCATTGAAAATTTCCCTAAAGACAAATTTCCATAGAAACTTTCCCTAAAGACAAATTTTCATTAAAAATTTCCCTGAAGACAAATTTTCATTGAAAATTTCCCTAAAAACAAATTTTAATTGAAAATTTCCCTTAACACAAATTTTTATTGAAAATTTCCCTAAAGACAAATTTTCATTGAAAATTTCCCTAATGACAAATTTTCATTAAAATTTTCCCTAAAGACAAATTTTCAGTGAAAATTTTCCTAAAGACAAATTTTCAGTGAACATTTCCCTAACGACAAATTTTCATTGCAAATTTCCCTTAGAAAAAATTTTCATTGAATATTTCCCTTGGGACAAATTTTAATTGAAAATTTCCCTAAATTCAAATTTTAATTGAAAATTTCCCTAAAGACAAATTTTTATTGAAAATTTCCCTAAAGACAAATTTTTATTGAAAATTTCCCTAAAGACAAATTTTCATTGAAAATTTCCCTAAAGACAAATTTTCATTGCAAATTTCCCTAAAGACAAATTTTCATTGAAAATTTCCCTAAAGACAAATTTTTATTGAAAATTTTCCCAACGACAAATTTTCATTGAAAATTTCCCTAAAGACAAATTTTCATTGCAAATTTCCTAAAGACAAATTTTCATTAAAAATTTCCCTTAGGGCAAATTTTCATTGAAAATTTCCCTAAGGAATTTTCATTGAAAATTTCACTAAAGACAAATTTTCCTTGAAAATTTCCCTAAAGACAAATTTTCATTAAAAGTTTCCCTAAAGACAAATTTTCATTAAAACTTTCCCTAAAAACTAATTTTCAGTGAAAATTTCCCTAAAAACAAATTTTCGTTGAATATTTCCCTAAAGACAAATTTTCAGAGAAAATTTCCCTAAAGACAAATTTTCAGAGAAAATTTCCCTAAAGACAAATTTTCAGTGAAAATTTCCCTAAAGATAAATTTTCAGTGAAAATTTCCCTAAAGACAAATTTTCATTGAAAATTTCCCTAAATTCAAATTTTCATTGAAAATTTCCTTAAGGACAAAATTTCATTGAAAATTTCCCTAAAGACAAATTTTCAGTGAAAATTTCCCTAAAGACGAATTTTCATTAAAAATTTCCCTTAAGACAAACTATCATTGAAAATTTCCCTTTAGACAAACTATCATTGAAAATTTCCCTAAAGACAAACTATCATTGAAAATTTCCCTAAATTCAAATTTTCATTGAAAATTTCCCTTAACACAAATTTTTATTGAAAATTTCCCTAAAGACAAATTTTCAATGAAAATTTCCCTAAATTCAAATTTTCAGTTAACATTTCCCCAACGACAAATTTTCATTGAAAATTTCCACAAATTCAAATTTTCATTGAAAATTTCCCTAAATTCAAATTTTCATTGAAAATTTCGCTAAATTCAAATTTTTATTGAAAATTTCCCTAAAGACAAATTTTCATTGAAAATTTCCCTAAATTCAAATTTTCATTGAAAATTTCCCTAAATTTAAATTTTCATTGAAAATTTCCCTTAGGACAAATTTTCATTGAAATTTTCCATTAGGACAAATGTTCATTAAAAATTTCCATTAGGACAAATTTTCATTGAAAATTTCCCTTAACACAAATTTTCATTGAAAATTTCCCTAAAGACAAATTTTCATTGAAAATTTCCCTAAATTCAAATTTTCATTGAAAATTTCCCTAAAAACAAATTTTAATTGAAAATTTCCCTAAACACAAATTTTTATTGAAAATTTCCCTTAAGACAAATTTTCATTGAAAATTTCCCTTAAAACAAATTTTCATTGAAAATTTCCCTTAAGACAAATTTTCATTGAAAATTTCCCTAATGACAAATTTTCAGTGAACATTTCCCTAACGACAAATTTTCATTGAAAATTTCCCTTAGAAAAAATTTTCATTGAAAATTTCCCTTTGGACAAATTTTAATTGAAAATTTCCCTAAATTCGAATTTTCATTGAAAATTTCCCTAAATTTAAATTTTCATTGAAAATTTCCCTTAGGACAAATTTTCATTGAAAATTTCCATTAGGACAAATGTTCATTAAAAATTTCCATTAGGACAAATGTTCATTGAAAATTTCCCTTAGGACAAATGTTCATTGAAAATTTTCCTAATGACAAATTTTCATTGAAAATTTCCCTAATGAAAAATTTTCATTGAAAATTTCCGTTAATACAAATTTTCATTGAAAATTTCCCTTAATACAAATTTTCAGAAAAAATTTCCCTTAAGACAAATTTTCAGAAAAAATTTCCCTTAAGACAAATTTTCATTGAAAATTTCCCTAAAGACGAATTTTCATTGAAAATTTCCCTAAAGCCAAATTTTCATTGAAAATTTCCTAAAGACAAATTTTCCATAAAAAATTTCCCTTAAGGGGATTTTCAGTGAAAATTTCCCTTTGAAAATATTATCAATGGAATTTTCCCAAAGAATTATAGTAAAATTTCACATATTTTTTTTTTCTGAAATTGTCTGTGATATGGCAACTCTGCTTTCAACATGCCTGAAGATGAAGATGATTTCCTCAATGTGCATAGGACAACAATTCATTTTGGATAGTGCACCGTGTAGGGCCCATCCCTTTAACTTACCGATGTCACCTCTTCTCTCCCGGCCGCCCGTCCCCCCGCTTTAGAGATGGCTGTGATGGAAATTATAATGTTGATTGGTTTTGTTTCTTCACCTCACACTCTCACAGCCAAGGCATGCACCATGTGCGACATGTACCATGGAATATTGCATTCGGCCGGAGGTATTCTTTGCACAAAACGAACAAAATAGGTTTTCGTTATGTGGTATAGTGTGCCCATATTTTGGTTGGGCAGATTAGATTTGTGCCTTCTCTGCCTTTGGTTACACTGGCGGCAATCGTTTGTACACTCCTAAGGTCCTTGGGGATAATAATTCGTGGCAATATTCGTTGCTACGTTCACTCCCTTTGCAGAATAGTCATCATCATAGTCATTTGCCATCATCATACCCGTATGGGAGATGATAATCATAATCTTCTGAAGATTTCATAGTTTGTGTCTAGGAATTTATTGTTTTGCAATTAAAATTCCATAGGAAATTTTTTACCATTTTGTTTTTTTGACTGGGTCGAAATGATTTGCTGTGGTTGGGGGCTTGAAGGTAATGGCAGTTATTTGAGGACAGTAGGTTGCGGTGAAAATGTTAACTAAAATTTTTATTGTATTGTATTTTAGAGAATCTTGAGTAATAAAAACTTTGTGGTTTACTTATTTTTTATGGTTCGAAAAACTTACCGAAAAATTAAAGCATTTTCAGTTCTCTGAAAGTAGAAAAAAGAAGATTTTGTGATTATTAAAATATTTCTTTTTTTTTTCCAAAAATTTGAGTTTTTCCGCCTCCACCCGATATCTAAAAATTATATAGCCTTTGTTTCCTTCCAGACAAACGTATACAATCTATGAAAATTCTAAGAAAATCGGTTCAGCCAAGTATCATGTTGTCATAATAGGTCTTATCGCGTTTTTGAGGAGTGGCGTGACCCCTTATGCTTCGATCTGATTTTGTATGCCAGATTTGAAATCTACTCCCGACTACCTTTCATTTAAGCCCAATATTGAACCGAACGTCCGATATGTCTGTTTGGGGGAGTTTTGGGGTTGGGGCGGCCCGACGGGTACTTAGAATCAAATTTTAATGCCATATTCGTATTCTACTCTCCAATACCTTTCATTTGACACCTATATTGTCCCAATCAGTCCACTTTTGATTTTGGGAGGAGTTTGTGGCATAAGGGGGAGGGTCCGTCCCCCTTCCGATACCGAGAAATTATAAAGTCCAGACCAACCTACACAACATGCGAACATTTCGAGAAAATCGGTTCTGCAGTTTTTCAGTCTATACGGAACAAACAAACCGAGTCCCATATATCCGTGATATGGCTATTTTGGGCGTTTTTGTGGGGGTGGCCCCAAAATAGGTTATCAAATTCGTTTTTTAATCTCAAATGCCTTTCATTAGAGCCACATATTGGCATGGTCGAAAAATGTTTACCCTTTGGGGGGTGTTTTGGGGAAGGAGTGATGCCCTAAATACATGGTCTTACATTTGGTTATCAAATTCCCTAATGTTGATATCAGATACGTGGTCTACTCCCAAATACCTTTAATTTGAGCCCCATATTTCCATAGTCGGCTTGGGGTTGTTTTGGGGGATGGGCGGCCACTCAGTGAGTTAGCCTTGAAAATATATATCGGATTCGTGTTCCACTCTAAAAACCCTCGTATTTGAGCCTCATATTGCAATAGTCAGCAAATACTTATTATTTGGGTGGCGTTGTGGGGGTGGGGTGGCCCCATAGACACTTTTCCCGAATAATTGATATCAGATTCTTGCTTTACTCCCAAAGACCTTTCATTTGAGCCCCATATTGCGATGGTCGTAAATTTGTCCCCTTTGGGGGATGTTTTTGGCGAGAGGCGGCCCCCAAACACTTAGTCCCATATTTGGATATCAGATTCGAATTCTACACTCAAATACCTTTTGTTTAAGCCCCATATTCCCATAGTCAGTAAATGAGTCCTGTTTGGGGGGTGTTTTGGGTAAGGGGTGGACCCCTAGAAACTTGGTCTCACATATGGATGTCAGATTCATATTCTACTCGCAAATACCTTTCATTTGAGTCCCATATTGCCTTGGTCGGTAAATATGTCCGATTTAGGGGTGTTTTGGGGCTTGGGGTGGTCCCCCTAACACTTGGTCCGTCAATTGAATTTCAGATAAGTTTTCTTATCCTAAATACCTTTCATTTGAGTCCCATATTGTCGTGATTGGTCTAAATATATGTTTGATAGGTTTTAGGGTGGGGCGGCCCCCCTAGGTACACCATCCGAAATTTGAATACCAAATTTGTATTTTTCGGGTACTATATGAGAGCACACACAAATTTGCTTAAATCGCACAACCCATCTGCGAGATCTGGCGTTTATGAAAATTTGAGTAAGGGGGTGGTGGTTTTCCCCTCCTAATGCTGGCAACATTTGTGAGGTACTATGCCATGTAAAACATCTCTCCAAAGAGGTGTCGCACTGCGGCACGCCGTTCGGACTCGGCCATAAAAAGGAGGCCCCTTATCATTGAGCTCAAACTTGAATCGGACTGCACTCATCGATATGTGAGAAGTTTGCCCCTGTTCCTTAATGGAATGTTTATGGGCAAATTTTGCAAAAGGCGCTTTTATTGTCCGATGTTCGCGGAATTTGGGACAGTGAGTTAAGTTAAGCCCCTCGACACACTTTTGCAATATGGTCCAGATCGGTCCAGATTTGGATATAGCTGCCATATAGACCGATCTCTCGATTTAAGGTCTTGGACCCATAAAAGCCAAATTTTTTATCCGATTTTGCTGAAATTTTGGTCTGTGAGTTGTGTTGGGCTACTCGACATCTTTCTTCAGTTTGGCCCACATCGCCTCTGATTTGGATATAGCTGTCATATAGACCGATCCGCCGATTTAGGGTCTTGGGCCCATAAAAGCCACATTTATTATACGATTTTGCTGAAATTTGGGGCATTGATTTGTGTTAGGACCTTCGACATCCTTCTTTAATTTGGCCCAGATCGGTACAGATTTGGATATAGCTGCCATATAGACCGATGCGCCGATTTAGGGTCTTAGGCCCATAAAAGCCACATTTATTATCCGATTTTGCTGAAATTTGGGACTGTGAGTTGTGTTGGGCTTTTTGACATTCTTCCTCAATTTGGCCCAGATCGGTACAGATTTGGATATAGCTGCCATATAGACCGATGCGCCGATTTAGGGTCTTAGGCCCATAAAAGCCACATTTATTATCCGATTTTGCTGAAATTTGGGACTGTGAGTTGTATTAGGCCCTTCGACATCCTTCTTCAATTGGGCCCAGATCGCCTAAGATTTGGATAAAGCTGTCATTAAGACCGATCCGCCGATTTAGGGTCTTAGGCCCATAAAAGCCATATTTATTATCCGATTTTGCTGAAATTTTGGTCTGTGAGTTGTGTTGGGCTACTCGACATCTTTCTTCAGTTTGGCCCAGATCGCCATAGATTTGGATATAGCTGCCATATAGACCGATGCGCCGATTTTAGGGTCTTGGGCCCATAAAAGCCACATTTATTATCCGATTTTGCTGAAATTTTGGTCTGTGAGTTGTGTTGGGCTACTCGACATCTTTCTTCAGTTTGGCCCACATCGCCCCTGATTTGGATATAGCTGTCATATAGACCGATCCGCCGATTTAGGGTCTTGGGCCCATAAAAGCCACATTTATTATCCGAATTTGCCTAAATTTGGGGCAGTGAGTTGTATTAGGCTCTTAGACATTCTTCTTCAATTTGGCCCAGATCGCCCCAGATTTGGATATAGCTGTCATATAGACCGATCCGCCGATTTAGGGTCTTGGGCCCATAAAAGCCACATTTATTATCCGATTTTGCTGAAATTTGGGACAGTGAGTGAGTATTAGGCTCTTAGACATTCTTCTTCAATTTGGCCCAGATCGCCCCAGATTTGGATATAGCTGTCATATAGACCGATCCGCCGATTTAGGGTCTTGGGCCCATAAAAGCCACATTTATTATCCGATTTTGCTGAAATTTGGGACAGTGAGTTGTGTTAGGCCCTTTGACACTTCTCCTCAATTTGGCTCAGATCGGTCTATATGTGGATATAGCTGGCATATAGCCCGATTTCTCAATTTAAGGTCTTGGGCCCATAAAAGCCACATATATTATACGGTTTTGCTGAAATTTGGGGCATTGACTTGTGTTAGGCCCTTTGACATCCTTCTTCAATTTGGCTCAGATCGGTATAGATTTGGATATAGCTGCCATATAGACCGATCTCTCGATTTAAGGCCTTGGGCCCATAAAAGCCACATTTATTATCCGATTTTGCTGAAATTTAGGACAGTGGCTTGTGTTAGGCTCCTCGACATTTTTCTCCAATTTGGCCCAGATCGGTACATATTTGGATATAGCTGCCATATAGACCGATATCTCGATTTAAAGTCTTGGCCCCATAAAAGGCGCATTTATATTCCGATTTCACTGAAATTTGACTCAGTTGGGCTTTTCAACATTTGCGTCGTATATGGTTCAGATCGGTTTATTTTTCGATATAGCTGCTAAACAGATTAATATTTTGTTATACACAATTGAACAATGACTTGGTTCAAATCGGAACATATTTCGTTATAGCTACTATGGGGCCATGGATATGCATTTTTCACCGAATTTTGACGAAAGGTGGTTTACGTACCCGAGGTGGTGGGTATCCAAAGTTCGGCCCGGCCAAACTTAATGCCTTTTTACTTTTTATACCCTCCACCATAAGATGGGGGGTATACTAATTTCGTCATTCTGTTTGTAACTACCCGAAATATTCGTCTGAGACCCCATAAAGTATATATATTCTTGATCGTCGTGACATTTTATGTCGATCTAGCCATGTCCGTCCGTCTGTCCGTCCGTCCGTCCGTCCGTCCGTCTGTCTGTCGAAAGCACGCTAACTTCCGAAGGAGTAAAGCTAGCCGCTTGAAATTTTGCACAAATACTTCTTATTAGTGTAGGTCGGTTGGTATTGTAAATGGGCCATATCGGTCCATGTTTTGATATAGCTGCCATATAAACCGATCTTGGGTCTTGACTTCTTGAGCCTCTAGAGTGCGCAATTCTTATCCGATTGGAATGAAATTTTGCACGACGTGTTTTGTTATGATATCCAACAACTGTGCCAAGTATGGTTCAAATCGGTCCATAACCTGATATAGCTGCCATATAAACCGATCTTGGGTCTTGACTTCTTGAGCCTCTAGAGGGCACAATTCTTATCCGATTTGAATGAATTTTTGCTCGAAGTATTTCGTTATGATATCCAACAACTGTGCCGAGTATGGTTGAAATCGGTCCATAACCTGATATAGCTGTCATATAAACAGATCTGGGGATTTGACTTCTTGAGCTTCTAGAGGGCGCAATTCCTATCCGATTTGGCTGAAATTTTGCATGACGTATTTTATTTTTACATTTTTACAACTGTGTCAAATAAGGTTCAAATCGGTTCATAACCTGATATAGCTGCCATATAAACCGATCTGGGATCTTGACTTCTTGACCCCTAGAGGTCGCAATTATTATCCGATATGCCTGAAATTTTGTACGATGAATCCTCTTATGACCATCAACAAACGTGTTTATTATGGTCTGAATCGGTCTATAGCCCGATACAGATCCCATATAAATCGTTCTCTCTATTTTACTTCGTGAGCCCCAATGGGCGCAATTCTTATACGAATTGGCTGAAATTTTACACAGGTCTCCAACATATAATTTAATTGTGGTCCGAACCGGACCATATCTTGATATCGTTTTAATAGCAGAGCAACTCTTTTCTTATATCCTTTTTTGCCTAAGAAGAGATGCCGGGAAAAGAACTCGACAAATGCGATCCATGGTGGAGGGTATATAAGATTCGGCCCGGCCGAACTTAGCACGCTTTTACTTGTTTTTTTTTTTTTTGGGTAAAATTTCCATGAAAATTTCTTTAAGCACAGAATTTCGAGGTTTTTTTTTCTCTTGGCAAAATCATAGGTCTCTCGCATTCCTTCCGTTTATACAGTCACTACTATTTTGCCTTGCTAAGTGCTACTGACAGTGGGGTTAAGCGATACGTTCGGAGCACCATAAGTCCTATGTAGGATGTTTTCGAAGAGAATTTTCTCACTCAAGTTTAAATTTTGCATCTTTTATCTGTCTTTGTTTTTTGCAAAACAGTTTTAAACCGATTTTGTCTCACAATTAAAAATTTGAAAATATTGGGTTGCCCAAAAAGTAATTGCGGATTTTTCATATAGTCGGCGTTGACAAATTTTTTCAACGGCTTGTGACTCTGTAATTGCATTCTTTCTTCTGTCAGTTATCAGCTGTTACTTTAAGCTTGCTTTAGAAAAAAGGTGTAAAAAAGTATATTTGATTAAAGTTCATTCTAAGTTTTTTTAAAAATGCATTTACTTTCTTTCAAAAAAAATCCGCAATTACTTTTTGGGCAACCCAATATTTTCAAATAAATGTTTAACAACAATTTTAAAAGCTATATAAATGTCTGAGAACATAACAAAGCGGCAATGGCAAATTTGTCAGGCCATGCCTCAGCATTAGACGAATCCACATTCCAGCCTCTATCGCCATTGGCCGGCTACAGTTCTCTGGGCGGCTAATGGTGTAGCTTATAATGAGCAATAAATATTCATTAAAAGTTATTAGCAAAAAAAAAACAAAAAAAAAAAATCAAAAAGATTTGTTTTTTTCCAAAATGGATTTTCTGTGTCTTTAATTTAATGTGATTTTTGTTTCTCTAGAGGTTTTAATTAAAACCAGTAGTGATGTGGTGCCATTGTAGGCTCTTTAATGGGGCTCAATAAAAATGTGCGAGTGTGTGTTTATGCTTCAGATTACATTGTGTGCCTATGTATTTAAAGGAGAAGCTGAAACAACAACAAAGTAGCCACAAAAACGCACTACACACACACATGTCGTACAACTCAAAAATCAATGAAGAGTATGAGAGAAAACAAGTAAAAGCGTGCTAAGTTCGGCCGGGCCGAATCTTATATACCCTCCACCATGGATCGCATTTGTCGAGTTCTTTTCCCGGCATCTCTTCTTAGGCAAAAAAAGGATATAAGAAAAGATTTGCTCTGCTATTAAGGCGATATCAAGATCCGGTCCGGTTTGGACCACAATTAAATTATATGTTGGAGACCTGTGTAAAATGTCAGTCAATTCGAATAAGAATTGCGCCCTTTGTGGGCTCAAGAAGTAAAATAGAGAGATCGATTTATATGGGAGCTGTATCGGGCTATATACCGATTCAGACCATAATAAACACGTATGTTAATGGTCATGAGAGAATCCGTCGTACAAAATTTCAGGCAAATCGGATAATAATTGCGACCTCTAGAGGCTCAAGAAGTCAAGATCCCAGATCGGTTTATATGGCAGCTATATCAGGTTATGAACCGAATTGAACCATATTTGGCACAGTTGTTGGATATAATAACAAAACACGTCGTGCAAAATTTCATTCCAATCGGATAAGAATTGCGCACTCTAGAGGCTCAAGAAGTCAAGATCCCAGATCGGTTTATATGGCAGCTATATCAGGTTATGAACCGAATTGAACCATATTTGGCACAGTTGTTGGATATAATAACAAAACACGTCGTGCAAAATTTCATTCCAATCGGATAAGAATTGCGCACTCTAGAGGCTCAAGAAGTCAAGACCCAAGATCGGTTTATATGACAGCTATATCAGGTTATGAATCGATTTGAACCATACTTGGCACAGTTGTTGGATGTCATAACAAAACATGTCGTGCAAAATTTCATCCCAATCGGATAAGAATTGCGCACTTTAGAGGCTCAAGAAGTCAAGACCCAAGATCGGTTTATATGACAGCTATATCAGGTTATGAATCGATTTGAACCATACTTGGCACAGTTGTTGGATGTCATAACAAAACACGTCGTGCAAAATTTCATCCCAATCGGATAAGAATTGCGCACTCTAGAGGCTCAAGAAGTCAAAACCCCTGATCGGTGTATATGGCAGCTATATCAGGTTATGGACCGATTTGAACAATACTTGGCACAGTTGTTGGATATAATAACAAAACACGTCGTGCAAAATTTCATTCCAATCGGATAAGAATTGCGCACTCTAGAGGCTCAAGAAGTCAAGACCCAAGATCGGTTTATATGACAGCTATATCAGGTTATGAATCGATTTGAACCATACTTGGCACAGTTGTTGGATGTCATAACAAAACACGTCGTGCAAAATTTCATCCCAATCGGATAAGAATTGCGCACTCTAGAGGCTCAAGAAGTCAAGACCCATGATCGGTTTATATGGCAGCTATATCAAAACATGGACCGATATGGCCCATTTACAATACCAACCGACCTACACTAATAAGAAGTATTTGTGCAAAATTTCAAGCGGCTAGCTTTACTCCTTCGGAAGTTAGCGTGCTTTCGACAGACAGACGGACGGACGGACTGACGGACGGACGGACAGACGGACGGACATGGCTAGATCGACATAAAATTTCACGACGATCAAGAATATATATACTTTATGGGGTCTCAGACGAATATTTCGAGTAGTTACAAACAGAATGACGAAATTAGTATACCCCCCATCTTATGGTGGAGGGTATAAAAATGTCGAAATGTGTGGGTTTTTGAAAATTTATGACAACTGACAAACAACATCAACATCATCAATGGGGCCCCATAGCCTCACAAGGGGTTCCTTTTGGTCTATTTGCGTTTGGTGATTTGGTGGTCAGATGCCGTGCGTCAGTTAAATTGGCAGCACCTTCAGTCATTTCGTCTGTCCGTCATCAAGCCGCAGCCAGCCACCTTTGGGGGCTAGACAGTCTCAGCCATTTCCATTTCCACTTCCATTGCCATTTCGATTCCATTAAGACATTGATTGACATCATTGTTGAAAGTTGATTATTAACGTGTTTTGGTGCTCCTATTAGCCATATAGCCGGGCTAATAAGCGGTTAGCAGTCGGTATGTCAGACACAAACTACTTAAGCGCTTACCGGGTAGTCACCGCAATGCTACTGTTGTCGTCTCAGCTGTTGCCTAGGCAGTGATTTCTGGGCACTGTTTCTGTTATGACAGCGGTGTTGGGCTCTGTGGTTGCGCGTTAGACGCTTTATTTGTTTGTCTCCCAAAACTATTTGTCTTCCCCAAAGAAATCCATAAAACAGATATTGTATCTCAAAAAGCCAAGAAGTACGGCCAGACAGACGGACGGACGGACATACAGCTGGACGGACACATTGTTACGTGCGGTACTCTTACCTCTGGACATTATGCATAGACATTTTTGAAGTCATCTATCAAGGTGTGTTGCGTGTGAGCCGTAATTAATGTCAGATTTAGAATCATAGACAAAAACATAGCCAATAAAATGTGTCTTGGGGTCTGTCTGGTGTGTGTGTGTTTATTTGGTTTTTTTTTCCTACCTCCTCCCTGGTCAATTTTTTAATTATAAGCCATTGGACAACAAAGTAGACAAATAATACCAATTAATTGGCATAAAATTTGACAATAAATTTCAATTTGATTTTTCTTTGCGTTCGATTTTTTTTTTCTCAAAGTCTCTGCCGATACCACGACTTTCATTGTTTGCTGATGGATGGCTGACTGTTGGGATGTGACAGATTTATTTGTTTACTCGATTCTCATTGGACCACCTATCCCCAGATTGTTTTGTCCGTGTTTGACTTTACAAACCATAGTTTTTAAGAGCTCTGTTAATGAGGATTGTTGGCGTTTTGTCTATGATCAGAGTTCATTGAAAAGTGAGTGGAACATATTTAGGTTCATGTCTGGCTATTAGGGTATTCTAATGCAATTGTTTAATTAATTCTTTGTTTTAGGGGAAAAAAAATCCTTTCACTTTTGTCACTTTGAGTTGAATACAGATTGTGGAGGTAATGTCAAGTTATATTAAAAGGGCTGGCCCCCGAAGATGATTGATTACAAGCGTTGTTCCATCAAATGATCACTTTAAACAAGAGGCACGAGTCAACCTGTGTGGATAGGGTAACGAAAGATTGTTATAACAGTAGCCACGCGATACTGGATAGTAAACTACCCTCACCTATTTGATATGAAAACGGAAAATATTTTCTTACATAAAGGGGGATGAACCCCTAAAGCGGCTTTCAGATGATCCAAATGTTATTGCTCTGAAAGAACGAGGAAAAAGGTGTTAAGTTCGGCCGGGCCGAACTTTGGATACTCGCCACATCGTGTATATATGTAATTCACCTCTCATAAAAATCCGTTGAAAAATGCATAAAATATGGACCGATCAGGACCAAATTGAAGAAGGATGTCGAAGGGCCTAACACAACTCACTGTTCCAAATTTGGGCGACTTGGGACAATAAATGCGCCTTTTATGGGGCCATAACCTAAAATCGAGAGATCGGTCTATATGGCAGCTATATGCAAATCTGGATCAATCTGGGCCAAATTGAAGAAGTATGTCGAGAGGCTTAACTTAACTCACTATACCAAATTTCAGCGAAATCGGACAATAAATGCGCCTTTAATGGGGCCAAGACTTTAAATCGAGAGATCGGTCTATATGGCAGCTATATGCAAATCTGGATCGATCTGGGCCAAATTACAGAAGTATGTCGAGAGGCTTAACTTAACTCACAGTCCCAAAATTTGTCAAAATCGGACAATAAATGCGCCTTTTATGGGCCCTAGACCATAAATCGAAAGATCGGTCTATATGGCAGCTATATTCAAATCTGAACCGATCTAGGTCAAATGGAAGAAAGATGTCGCAGGGCCTAACACAACTCGCTGTCGCAAATTTTAGCAAAATCGGACAATAAATGCGCTATTTATGGGCCCAAAGCCTCAAATCGAGATATTGGTCTATATGGCAGCTATATTCAAATCTGAACCGATCTAGGTCAAATGGAAGAGAGATGTCGAAGGGCCTAGCACAACTTACCGATTCAAATTTCAGCAAAAGCGGATAATAAATGCGCCTTTTATTGGCCCAAAGCCTCAAATCGAGATATCGGTCTATATGGCAGCTATATTCAAATCTGAACCGATCTAGGTCAAATGGAAGAGAGATGTCGAAGGGCCTAACACAACTCACTATCCCACATTTTGGCGACATCAGACAATAAATGCGCCTTTCATGGGTCCAAAACCTTAAATCGGAGGATCGGTCTATATAGTAGCTATATCCAAATTTAGACCGATCTGTGCCATATTGCTGAAATATCTCGAAGAGCCTAACACAACTTACCGATCCAAATTTCAGCAATATCGGACAATAAATATGGCTTTTATGGGCCTAAGACCCTAAATCGGCGAATCGGTCTATATGACAGCTATATCCAAATCTGGACCTACCTAAGCCAAATTAAAGAAGGATGTCGAAGGGCCTAGCATAACTTATCGATCCAAATTTTAGCAAAATTGGATAATAAATGTGGCTTTTATGGGCCCAACACCTTAAATCGAGAGATCGGTCTATATGGGGGCTATATTCAAATCTGGACCGATCTAGACCAAATTGAAGAACGATGTCGAGTGGCCTAACATAACTCACTGTCCCAAATTTCGGCAAAATCGGACAATAAATGTGCCTTTGATGGGCTCAAAACCTTAAATCGAGAGATCGGTCTATATGGCAGCTATAGCCAAATCTGGACCGATCTATGCCATATTGCAGAAATATGTCGAAGGGCGTAACACAACTCACTGTCTCAAATTTCAGCAAAATTGGATAATAAATGCGTCTTTTATGGCCCAAAAAACTTTAAATCGAGAGATCGGTCTATATGGCAGCTATATCCAAATCGGGACCGATCTAAGCCAAATTGAAGAAGGATGTCGAAGGGTCCAGCACAACTTACCGATCCAAATTTCAGCAAAATCGCATAATAAATGTGGCTTTTATGGGCCCAATACCTTAAATCGAAAGATCGGTTTATATGGCAGCTATATTCAAATCTGGATCAATTTAGTCCAAATTGCAGTAATATATCGTGGGGCTTATCCTAACTCACTTTCCCAAATTTCGGCGAATTCGGACAATAAATGCGCCTTTGATGGGCCCAACACCTTAAATCGAGAGATCGGTCTATATGGCAGCTATATCGAAATCTGGACCGATCTGGGCCAAATTGAAGAAGGATGTCGAAGGGACTAACACAACTTACCGCCCCAAATTTCAACAAAATCGGATAATAAATGTGGCTTTTATGGGACAAAGAACCTAAGTCGAACTGTCCGCCCGTCTCTCCTTCCGACCGTCTGTCAGTCGAAAGCGCGCTAACTTTCGTAGGAGTAAAGCTAGCCGCTTGAAATTTTGCATAAATACTTCTTAGTAGTGTAGGTCAGTAGGGATTGTAAATGGGCCAAATCGGTCCATGTTTTGATATAGCTGCCATATAAACCAATCTGGGGTCTTGACTTCTTGAGTCTCTAGAGGGCGCAATTCTTATCCGATTTGAATGAATTTTGGAACGACGTGTTTTGTTATGATATCCAACAACTGTGCTAAGTATGGTTCAAATCGGTTCGTAACCTGATATAGCTGCCATATAAACCGATCTTGGGTCTTGACTTCTTGAGCCTCTAGAGGGCGCAATTCTCGTCCGATTTGATGGAAATTTTGCACGACGTGTTTTGTTATGATATCCAACAACTGTGCCAAGTATGGTTTAAATCGGTCTATGTTTTGATATAGCTGCCATATAAACCGATCTTGGGTCTTGACTTCTTGAGCCTCTGGAGTGCGTAATTCTTATCCGATTTGACTTAAATTTTGAACGTGGTGTTTTGGTATCACTTCCTACAACTGCGCTAAGTATGGTTCAAATCGGTTCATAACCTGCTATATCTGCCATATAAACCGATCTGGGGTCTTGACTTCTTCAGCTTTTAGAGGGCGCAATTCTTATTCGATTAGAATGAAATTTTGCACGACGTGTTTTGTTATCATATTCAATAACTTTGCCAAGTATGGTTCAAATCGGTTCATAACCTAATATAGCTGCCATATAAACCGATCTGGGGTCTTGACTTCTTGAGCCTCTAGAGGGCGCAATTCTTATCCGATTTGAATGAATTTTGGAACGACGTGTTTTGTTATGATATCCAACAACTGTGCTAAGTATGGTTCAAATCGGTTTATAACCTGATGTAGCTGCCATATAAACCGATCTGGGGTCTTGACTTCTTGAGTCTCTAGAGGGCGCAATTCTCGTCCGATTTAATGGAAATTTTGCACGACGTGTTTTGTTATGATATCCAACAACTGTGCCAAGTATGGTTGATATCGGTCCATTACCTGATATAGCTGCCATATAAACCGATCTTGGGTCTTGACTTCTTGAGCCTCTAGAGGGCGCAATTCTTATCCGATTGGAATGAAATTTTGCACGACGTGTTTTGTTATGATATCCAACAACTGTGCTGAGTATGGTTAATATCGGTCCATAACCTGATACAGCTGTCATATAAACCGATCTGGGGTCTTGAGTTCTTGAGTCTCTAGAGGGCGCAATTCTTTTCCGATTTGAATGAATTTTGGAACGACGTGTTTTGTTATGATATCCAACAACTGTGCCAAGTATGGTTGAAATCGGTCCATGTTTTGACATAGCTGCCATATAAACCGATCTGGGATATTGACTTTTTGAGCCTCTAGAGGGCGCAATTCTCTTCCGATTTGGCAGAAATATTGTACAACAGCTTTTCTCTTGACCTTCAAAAAAATCATATTTTTGTAATGATTTGTTTAGCCTCACTCTAATTTAGCCTCTTTACCAAGCTTTGACATGGCTGAAACCAAATTGCCCATGGGCCTTCTTTCATCTTCTTAATAACTATTATTTCAATGAATAGCGACATAATGTAAATGGCAGCCTCGAGCTTCTGTTTATTTTTTCTATACGAGATTGAAATCTTATATTTCGATCAGACAGAAAAAAAAAAAGAATTTCGTGCTTCCCTCTTAAAAAAGAGTTTTTTCGTTTGTTTTGGTGGGACTTATAACGAAATTTATTTTTACATGCCTTTTCATATGAATTTTTTTTCTTTGTTGAAATAGATTTTTGGTTGAATTGTGGCGGGTAAAGCTGATCAAGTGTTTTCTTAATACACTTCAGAAGGAGATGACGATGACGACGACGACGACCAAGACGACGATGATGATGATGATGATGTTGGGATGAGGTAGAAGGAAACCAAATCTGTAACCATACTGAAATGTAGATGAAACACTTGAGACATTGACGATTTGTGTGTCGTAATTTTTGTTTTTTTTGTTTTGGTTTTTGGCTTAAGTGGATCACGTTTCCTTAAGATTTCGCCTAAGGCCGCCACAGCCATGGACCACCGTATGTTGTGGTATCTGCTCGGCAAGTTATGAACACTGAGACAGCACAAACTTGTAGATTTTCTAGGGAAATGCTTCAGAGGGGCAAAGACATAAAGGAGCAGAGAAGGAGAGAAAAATTCAAACAAATTTATTTGGAATACAAACAATTACAAATGTGTCAAGTCGCCATCAAACATCTGTGGCATCATCATCAACATCAGCAGCACCATCCGCATCTTGGCCTCTATGGCATAGTTCTGTCTGGTTGGGCCAGTTACACTTAGGGGCAATGGGCTGCTCACTCAAGTGGCAGTTCTTTTGATTCGTGGCTAAATATTTATGGAAATTCATATGCGGACCACCTACAGGGTTAAATGGCAAGAGCGAGAACTAGAGCCGTAGCCACACTAAGCAAAGTTGTTGCCATTCCCTGGGAAAAGGTGTTGAGGTGTTGTAACCGTTTTATGTGAGAATGTAGGTCGGTCACGGTTTGGAATTTTACCTTTTGCTTGCGGAAAAATCCCATTTTAAATTTTTCATAATTGTTGTAGAACATGCGCTTGCCATGCCAAGCTCCACACACATATATGTAGAGCATGCAATTCAATGAAGCATAGATTTCCTATTGAAGCATAAACATTCGAAAATTTCTATTCTTGCCATTCTCTAATGACACAACTCTTCTTTGAACTTTTGCCCATTCAATGTAATCCAAGCAGGTTAATGTTTATCCTTTATAAGACTAAAGGAAACTCTTGCAGATGCTTCGAAGCTAGCAAGTATAACCATCAATCACATTTTGTTTGAAAATACTACAGTTTTTGGTACTTTTTGGGTTAAATACTTTAGCAAGAAGCATAGTCAAACAGTGGTTGTGAGTAAGAAAATAGTGAAAATTTTCTCAATACTTTAAGGGGCAATAAGAGTATGGAAGGATGTATGGCAGGCAAAACACCTTGAACAAAGTTCTTCGTGAGCGTCATTATAAACAGTTACTTAAAAATACCTTTCCCAAATCACTTGAGTCTAACCTAAAGTTTATTTCACAGAAATCGAACCATCGGCTGCCTGATACCGACTAAAAAAATAGTGAATAGAGTTAATGCTCAATGAGGTTTTTTATCCTCCACTTTACTCAGTTGGTCTTTCCGTTTGTATTACCTCGGAATTTTGGACTACGACTCCAATAATAATCTGTGATTTTTTATCTCCATGACATTCCATGCGTCTGTCGAAATCATGCTAACAAATGGATAGGTGAGTCTCTCACCCGTCTCATCAAATTTTGCATAAAATGGCATAGCTGTTAAATAAACCGCTCTTTTGATTTTACTTCTTGAACCCTGCAACATATGTACCAAATATGATCTAAGTCGGCCCATTAACTGATTATGTATCTCTTATATAAATCGATATCCAGTATTCAGCCATTGAAGACCCGATCTAATCTCATTGTCCGAATCGGTCCCTAATATGATATAGCTCTCATTTAAAATAGATCTCCTGATTTGACTTTTTGTGCCTAAAGAGGGCGTAATCATTATCCAGCTGAAATGTTGAACAATGACTTCTGCTATGACTTCCACCACCTATACCGAGTATGGTCCAAATCGGCCCACAACTTGCTAAGATTCCACTTAAACCGATCTGTCCATACTTGCAATAGAACTTGACAAACACCACCTCCAAAATCTCAGGCAAATCGAGTAATAATTGCGCCTTCCCAAAGCTCAAAAAGTCAAATTCGGAGATCGGTTTATATGGCAGCTATGCCAGGTTATATACCGATTTAGACCATACCTAGAACAGTTGTTGGAATCATACCAAAACGACATATGCAAAATTTCAACCATATTGGATAAGAATTTTGCCCTCTAGAAGGCAGAGAAGTCTAATCCGAAGATCGGTTTATATGGCGGCTATATCAGGATATAGACTGATTTAGACCATACTTAACACAGATGTTGGAAGTATACAATAAAAACACTTGATGCAAAATTTCGTCCACTTCTGATAAGAATTGCGCCCCCTATAGGCTCAAGAAGTCTATTCGGGAGATCGGTTCATATGGCGGCTATATCAGGTTATGGACTAAAATAGACTATACTTGACACAAGTGTTGGAAGTCATACCAGAACACTTCAGCCAAATCGGATAAGAATTGCGCCTTCTAGCTGCTCAAGAAATTAAGACCCAAGATCGGTTTATATGACAGCTATATCAAAACATCGACCGATATGGCCCATTTACAGTCCCAACCAACCTACACCAATAGGAAGTATTTGTGCAAAATTTCAAGCTCCTCTCTTTACTTCTTCAAAAGGTACCGTGTTTTCGACAGATCGACTTGAAATATTATGACGATCAACAATTTATATATTATATATATACTCCATGGGGCATTAGACGCATATTTCGAAGTGATACAAACGGAATGATGAAATCAGTAAACCCCTTATCCTATGGAGGAGGGTATAATAAACCGATCTATTTCTTCTTGCGCCTCCAGAGGGCGTAACTTTTCAAAATTAGATGAATTTTTGCACAATTATCCAAGCTTTAACTTCCATCCATCCTTTCCTTCCACTTTATTTCACCCATTCTTCCTTCTTTCTTAGCTTTCATCTACTGTTTTGCATTCCATTCATTCTCCTTACCTTTCTTCTTTGTATTCATCCTTTTTTACATCCTTTCTTTCATCTTTCCTTCCATCATTACTTCCTTTCTTCCTTCCATCATTCCATCCTTCCATCATTCCATCCTTCCTTCCTTCTATCCTTCCATCCCTCCTTCCTTCCATCCTTCCTTCCATCCTTCCTTCCATCCTTCCTTCCATCTTTCCTTCCATCCTTCCTTCCATCCTTCCTTCCATCCTTCCATCCTTCCATCCTTCCTTCCATCCTTCCATCCTTCCTTCCATCCTTCCTTCCATCCTTCCTTCCATCCTTCCTTCCATCCTTCCTTCCATCCTTCCTTCCATCCTTCCTTCCATCCTTCCTTCCATCCTTCCTTCCTTCCTTCCATCCTTCCATCCTTCCTTCCATCCTTCCATCCTTCCATCCTTCCATCCTTCCATCCTTCCATCCTTCCATCCTTCCATCCTTCCTTCCTTCCTTCCTTCCTTCCTTCCATCCTTCCTTCCATCCTTCCTTCCATCCTTCCTTCCATCCTTCCTTCCATCCTTCCTTCCATCCTTCCATCCTTCCATCCTTCCATCCTTCCATCCTTCCATCCTTCCATCCTTCCTTCCATCCTTCCATCTTTCCATCTTTCCTTCCATCCTTCCTTCCATCCTTCCTTCCATCCTTCCTTCCATCCTTCCTTCCATCCTTCCTTCCATCCTTCCTTCCATCCTTCCATCCTTCCTTCCATCCTTCCTTCCATCTTTCCTTCCATCTTTCCTTCCATCCTTCCTTCCATCCTTCCTTCCATCCTTCCTTCCATCCTTCCTTCCATCCTTCCTTCTATCCTTCCTTCCATCCTTCCTTCCATCCTTCCTTCCATCCTTCCTTCCATCCTTCCATCCTTCCATCCTTCCATCCTTCCATCCTTCCTTCCATCCTTCCTTCCTTCCATCCTTCCAGCCTTCCAGCCTTCCATCCTTCCATCCTTCTTTCCATTCTTCCTTCCATCCTTCCATCCTTCCATCCTTCCATCCTTCCATCCTTCCTTCCTTCCTTCCTTCCTTCCATCCTTCCTTCCATCCTTCCTTCCATCCTTCCTTTCATCCTTCCTTCCATCCTTCCTTCCATCCTTCCTTCCATCCATCCATCCATCCTTCCTTCCATCCTTCTTCCCTTCCATCCTTCTCTCCTTCCATCCTTCCCTCCATCCTTCCTTCCATCCTTCCTTCCATCCTTCCTTCCATCCTTCCTTCCATCCTTCCTTCCATCCATCCTTCCTTCCATCCTTCCTTCCATCCTTCCTTCCATCCTTCCTTCCATCCTTCCTTCCATCCTTCCTTTCATCCTTCCTTCCATCCTTCCTTCCATCCTTCCTTCCATCCTTCCTTCCATCCTTCCTTCCATCCTTCCTTCCATCCTTCCTTCCATCCTTCCTTCCATCCTTCCTTCCATCCTTCCTTCCATCCTTCCTTCCATCCTTCCTTCCATCCTTTCTTCCATCTTTCCCTCCACCCTTCCATCCTTCCTTCCATCCTTCCCTCCACCCTTCCATCCTTCCTTCCATCCTTCCTTCCCTCCTTCCTTTCATCCTTGTTTCCTTCAATTTTTCCTTCCATCCTTCCATCCATCCTTCCTTCCATCCTTTTTTCCTTTTTTATCGACTTCAAATGCACTTTCACACCACTGTCCATGGCATAGCCCGCAGCACAAAACTTATCCGCTTAAGTGGAATTATGAAAGTTCTGCAGCTACGCTTTTTTCGCCACCACGAAAAGTGCTGCAGAAAAACTAACCAACCTAAGGCGAAAACAAAAAATTGTTATCCGAAAAGTTTTAAGTGCAAATAATCTCTTTTTATCGATTCATCTTCGCTGATGCTGGTGCTGCTGAAAAAAAGTGAGTCCTTGTGCAGGACACGCTGTTTACCTAGCCCAGAACATCAGGCTTCAGCATTAGGAGGTAAAAGTTTTGACAAACTTTGTACATTTGTTAAACGTCCAGATAATGGTTGGGCAAAACAAGCAACAAAAATAAATTGAGGTTCATAAATGAGGTTAAACTGTAGACCCTGCATTGGCACCTGCCTCCCAGACAGGGCGGCAGTGCATTGCCAATAGAAATTCCAAAGAGTGTAAGAAAAAGAAGAGAGTTTGCCAACAGATACAAATCAAATTTCAATTAATCATTGGCAAAAAATCTCTATTTGAGAGCAACAAACTACCAACACAGCAAGTGTTTAGATAAATGTCCTGATTCACACACAACTAAAGAAAAAGAGTTGGGAAAAACTAAATGGGAAATTACTTTTTTCACCACTCTTTTCTATTACATATCGAGGAATTTTGGCTTATGGGTGGTCACCGTATAAGCCACCTTGCCTTGGGAAGTAGACATGAGTGTTGTTAACGAGGACTTAGGATGAGAATGCATGACAAGGATAATGATGAGGATGAGTTTGTTGAATACACAACAAAAACATTTGATGAGGACATGAGTGATAGGAAAACAAAAACAAAAGGAATTTATAAAAATATAAAGGACACGCTAACCATACGCATAGCAGAATCAGTGATGCCGCCTTAGAATTATATGCAAATGCAAATTAGCCCATGAACATTCCATTATGGAACTGGGGCAGACTTCTCACAAATCAATGAGAAGTCTATTTAGTTTTAAGCTCAATGATAAGGGACCTCCTTTTTATAGCCGAATCCGAACGGCGTGCCGCAGGGCGACACCTCTTTGAAGAGAAGTTTTTACAGGGCAAGGTACCTCACGAATGTTGCCAGCATGAGGAGGGGATAACCACCGCTGAAAAATTTTCTGATGATCCTGCCAGGATTCGAACCTAGGCGTTCAGCGTCAAAGGCGGACATGCTAACCTCTGCGCTACGGAGGCCTTAGAATTCTATACAGGAGAAATAAAAACGTCTTTAGTTCGGCAGTGCAAAACTTTGGATACCCACCACCATGAATAATAAATCCCTCCTCTTTTATAACAACTCCACTATCACATCCATGCTAATATGCAAATGGAGGCTGGTCTGATTCAGGTCTCGAGAACTCTCACATATGTCACAGTATCAGGTCTATATGGCAGCTATATCTAAATATAGTCTAATCGGGACCGTATGGTGATCTGATGATGGGAGGCCCAATACAAGCCCTATTAGCTCTGAATATAGACCGATCTGAACCATATTTAGGAGTGACGACGGTAGGCTTAAAAAAAATCACTCAAATTTCAGCGAAATCGGGTATAAATGCAGCTTTTATGGGCTCAAGACCCCTAATCGGCAGATCGGTCTATATGGCAGCTATATCTGAATTTAGACCGATCTGAACGATATTTGAGTCGGATGTCGGGAGGCTAAAGATAATTCACTGTTTTTAATTTCATCGAAATCGGATGATAAATGCGACTATTACGGGCTCAAGACCCGTAATCGGCAGATCGGTATATATGGCAGATAAATCTGAATATAGACCAATCTGGACCATATCTAGGAGTGACGACGCAAGGCTTAAAACAACTCACTGTCTCAAGATTCAGGGAAATCGTGTTATAAATGAAGCTTTTATAGGCTCAAGACCCCTAATCGGTAGATCGGTCTATATGGCAGCTATATCTGAATTTAGAACGATCTGAACCATCGGATGTCCGATGGCTTAGGATAACTCACTGCTTTTAATTTCAACGAAATCGAATAATAAATGCGTCTGTTACGGGCTTAAGACCCTAACCCTGCATATCGGTCTATAGGGCAGCTATATGTAAATATGATCCGATATAAGCCATATTGAATATCAGAGACCCTAGTAAAACTTCCTGTTTCAAATTTCTGCGAAATCGGGAAAAAAATGAAGCTTTTATGGGCCTACGATTGTGATACCACAGTAGCGATAGACCAAAGCCTCTGGCGGGAATCGAACCCATGACCCCTGAACTAGTAATCCAAACACGCTACCAACTCGGCTACCGGGGCGCCCCATATATATTCTTGATCAGCGTACAAATCTAAGACGATCTAGCCATGTCCGTCCGTCTGTCCATCTGTCTGTTGAAATCACGCTACAGTCTTCAAAAATAGAGGTATTGAGCTGAAACTTTTCACAGCTTCTTGTTTTGTTCATAAGTAGGTTAAGTTCGAAGATGGGCTATTTCGGACTATATCTTGATATAGGCCATCATATTGACCGACCCGCCGATTTAGGGTCTTAGACCCATAAAAGCCACATCTATTATCCGATTTCGCTGAAATTTTGGACAGTGAGATGTGTTAGGTCCTTCCACATCCCTCTTTAATTTGGGCCAGATTGGCCCAGATTTGGATATAGCTGTCATATAGACCGATCCGCCGATTTAGGGTCTTAGGCCCGTAAAAGGCACATTTATTGTCCGATTTTGGCAAAATTTGGGACAGTGAGTTGTGTTAGGCCCTTCGATATCCTTCTTCAATTTGGCCCAGATCGGTACAGATTTGGATATAGCTGCCATATAGACCGATTTTTCGGTTTAAGGCTTTGGGCCCATAAAAGGCGCATTTTTTGTCCCATTTTGCTGAAATTTGGGACAGTGAGTTGCATAAGGTATCTCGACATCCTTCTTCAATTTGGCCCAGATCGGTCCAGATTTGGATATAGCTGTCATATAGACCGATCCGCCGATTTAAGGTTTTGGGCCAATAAAAGGCGCATTTATTATCAGATTTTGCTGAAATTTGAAACAGTGAGTTGTGTTAGGCCCTTCGACATCCTTTTTCAATTTGGCCTAGATCGGTCCAGATTTGGATAAAGGTGTCATAAAGACCGATCCGCCGATTTATGGTCTTAGGCCCATAAAAGCCACATTTATTATCCGTTTGCGCTGAAATTTAAGACCGTGAGTTGTGTACAGCCCCTCGACATCCTTCTTCAATTTGGCTTACATCGGTCCAGATATGGATATAGCTGTCATATAGACCGATCTCTCGATATAAGGCTCTGGGCCCATAAAAGGCGCATTTATTATCAGATTTTGCTGAAATTTGAAACAGTAAGTTACGTTAGGCCCTTCGACATCCTCCTTCAATTTGGCCTAGATCGGTCCAGATTTGAATATAAGTGCCATATAGACCGATCTCTCGATTTAAAGTTTTTGGCCCATAAAAGGCACATTTATTGTCCGATTTTGCTGAAATTTGGGACAGCGAGTTGTGTTACGCCCTTCGACATCTTTCTTCAATTTGGCCTAGATCGGTTCAGATTTGGATATAGCTGTCATATAGACCGATCCGCTGATTTTGGATCTTAGGCCCGTAAAAGCCTCATTTATATGCAAAGTTCGTCCCGGCCGAACATAATGCCCTTTTACTTGTTATTATTATAACATGGCAACACTGATCACATCCCACCACCCATACACTCTCACACCCAGGGACACTCAACCTGCCAAGGCTTCTTTTTAGGATAGACAGACAGTCACTCAACTTTGTCTAATGAAAAACGATTACAAAACAAACACTAAACTCACAACATACCCGTACGTCGGCAATACTCCCCGCAATGGGATAAAGCTGAGCGGGGCAAAGGAGGAAAAGTACTAGGAAAGCTAAGAATAAAAGAATGTAATTTAAATTGGAACATCTGACTTGGGACTCAAATGATAAATGCATGAGCAAACATTACACACATATGCCCATGCCCTGAAACAACGGCAGTAACAACAAGGACTTTGGCAGGACGACTAAAACACAACAAGAAGAAGAAATTAAACAACAACAACATCATCACGAATGTGCAACATTAAGTATTCATGCACTTTGAAGCATCATCGTCCACATAACAAATGGTGTCTGCGACGGCCATTGTGATGCAATTCAAATGCATCAAAATGCTGCACCACTTCCCCCACAATCCTCCACCCCACTCACCCAAAGAGGGGAGCTCAAAAACAAATGCCACATGATAAGAATGCATTGGAGTGGCCAAATGTAAAAGTTTTTCCATATCACTGCACTGCCATTGTTCACATTGGGCTGTGCAAAATGTTGGTCTAAGTTCAGAGAATGAGTTTTTGTTTTGCACCAATTTTTGACATAAGTTTTTCCACATATGTCATTTTCGAGCATTTTAAAGGATAACAAAAACATTTGCTTTCAATTCTGGTAGTTCTTACAGCCAACCCCATTACAATGAGGTTTGGAGGCAGCCAAGACAAAAACACATACACACTTACACTTGTGTCCGTCTGACACTTTGAGGGAATTAACAAAACATTTGTTTGTGATGAGCATTTATTTGTTTATGGCACATGCTGTACTTGTGTTCTTGACGCCGGCTCTGATGCCTGATGCCTCCTCTATGATGATGGTGAGGCAAAAACATTTCAATGATTTTGTTGTTGCTGATGTTTTGAGGATAGCACAATTAATTTTGAAGCCTAACAGCATTTCCTTAATTTCTGCACAAATTTTCAAACAACAAAAAATTATTATAAGAGCAGCTGCCTCAACGCCAGCAACGACAACCAAAAACCACAAGACAACAACAATATGTTAAAGAAACCTTAAGAGAAAAAAAATATAACTTAAACTAAAGTTTTTGTTCTATTTTTATCAACCATGATGAGTTCGTTGACAAGAAAAGTGACAGTGGTGATATTCGATATTGACATAGAATGGACGCAAGACCTTAAATCGACAGATCAGTCTAAATGACAGTGACATCCAAATCTGAACCAATGTGTGCCATATTACAGAAGGCTATCGAAGGTCTTAACACAACTCACTGTCCCAAATTTCGGCGACATCGGACAATAAATGCGCCTTATATGGGCCCAAAACCTTAAATCGAGAGATCGGTCTATATGCCAGCTATAACCAAATCTAGACCGATCTGTGCCATATTAAAGAAGGATGCCGAAGGTCATAGCACAACTCACTTTTCCAAATTTTAGCAAAATCGGACATTAAATGCGCCTCTTATGGGCCCAACACCTTAAATCGGCGGATCGGTCTATATGGCGGCTATATCCAAATCTGGACCGATCTGAGCCAAAATGGAGAAGGATGGCGGAGGGTCCAACACAACTCACTGTACCAAATTTCAGCAAAATCGGATAATAAATATGGCTTTTATGGTCGTAAGACCCTAAATCGGCGGATCGGTCTATATTGCAGCTATATCCAAACCCGGACCGATCTGAGCCAAATTGGAGAAAGATGTCGAAGGTCCTAACACAACTCTCTGTCTCAAATTTCGGCGACATCGTACAATAAATGCGCCTTTTATGGGCCCAACACCTTAAATCGAAACACCGGTCCATATGGCAGCTATAACCAAATCTGGACCGATCTGTGCCATATTAAAGAAGGATTTCGAAGGGCCTAACACAACTCACTGCCCCAAATTTCGGCGACATCGTACAATAAATGCGCCTTTTATGGGCTCAAAACTTCACATCGAGAGATCGGTCAATATGGCAGCTATATCCAAATCTGAACCGATCTGGGCCAAATTGAAAAAAGATGTCGATGGTCATAACTCAACTCTCTGTCTCAAATTTCGGCAACATCCGACAAAAAATGCGCCTTTTATGGGCCCAACACCTTAAATCGAGAGATCGGTCTATACGGCAGCTATATCCAAATCAGGACCGATCTAGGCCAAATTGAAGTAAGATGTCGAAAGGCTCAACACAACTCATTCTACAAAATTTCAGCAAAATCGGATAATAAATGCGTCTTTAATGGGCCTTAGACTTTAAATCGAGAGATCGGTCTATATGGCAGCTATATCCAAATCTGGACCGATCTGGGCCAAATTGAAGAATGATATCGAAGGTCCTAAAACAACTCACTGCCCTAAATTTCATCAAAATCGGATAATAAATGTGGCTTTTATGGACCTAAGACCCTAAATCGTCGGATCGGTCTATATGACAGCTAAATCATAATCTGGACCTATATGAGCCAAATTAAAGAAGTAAGTCAAGGGGCTTAACTTAGTTCGCTGTCCCAAATTTCGGCCACATCGACAATAAACGCGCCTCATATGAGCCCAAAACCTCAAATCGAGAGATCGGTCTATATGGCAGCTATATTCAAATCTGAACCGATCTGGTCCAAATTGAAGAAGGATGTCGAAGGTCATAGCACAACTCACTGTCCCAAATTTCGGCGACATCGGACAATAAATGCGCCTTATATGGGCCCAAAACCTTAAATCGAGAGATCGGTCTATATGCCAGCTACAACCAAATCTAGACCGATCTGTGCCATATTAAAGTAGGATGTCGAAGGTCATAGCACAACTCACTTTTCCAAATTTTAGCAAAATCGGACATTAAATGCGCCTTTTTTGGGCCCAACACCTTAAATCGGCGGATGGGTCTATATTGCAGCTATATCTAAATCCGGACCGATCTGAGCCAAATTGGAGAAGGATGGCGGAGGGTCCAACACAACTCCCTGTCCCAAATTTCGGCAACATCCGACAATAAATGCGCCTTTTATGGGCCCAACACCTTAAATCGAGAGATCGGTCTATACGGCAGCTATATCCAAATCTGGACCGATCTAGGCCAAATTGAAGTAAGATGTCGAAAGGATCAACACAACTCATTCTACCAAATTTCAGCAAAATCGGATAATAAATGCGCCTTTTATGGGCCTAAGACCCTAAATCGTCGGATCGGTCTATATGACAGCTATATCCAAATCTGGACCTATCTGAGCCAAATTGAAGAAGGATGTCGAAGGGCCTAACACAACTCACTGTACCAAATTTTAGCAAAATCGGATAATAAATGTGGCTTTTATGGGAATAATTTCCTAAATCGGCGGATCGGTCTATATGGCAGCTATATCCAAATCTGGACCTATTTGGGCCACACTAAAGTAAGATGTCGAGTGGCCCAACACAACTCACTGTCCTAATTTTCAGCAAAATCGGATAATAAATGTGGCTTTTAAGAGCCTTAGACTCTAAATCGGCGGATCAGTCTATATGACAGCTATATCCAAATCTGGATCTATCTGGTCCAAATTAAAGAACGATGTCGAGTGGCCTAATACAACTCACTGCCCCAATTTCAGTAAAATCGGATAATAAATGTGGCTTTTAAGAGCCTTAGACTCTAAATCGGCGGATCGGTCTATATGACAGCTATATCCAAATCTGGATCTATCTGGTCCAAATTAAAGAACGATGTCGAGTGGCCTAATACAACTCACTGCCCCAATTTCAGTAAAATCGGATAATAAATGCGCCTCTTATGGGCCCAAAACCTCAAATCGAGAGATCGGTCTATATGGCAGCTATAACCAAATATGGACCGATCTAAAGCAAATTAAAGAAGGATGTCGAAGAGCCTTACACAACTCAGTGCCCCAAATTTCAGCAAAATCAGATAACAATTTTGGCTTTTATGAACCTAAGACCCTAAATCGGCGGATCGGTGTATATGACAGCTATATCCAAATCTGGACCAATTGGGGCCAAATTGCAGATCGATGTCGAGTGGCCCAACACAACTCACTGTCCCAAATTTCAGCAAAATCAGATAATAAATGTGGCTTTTATGGGCCTAAGACCCCAAATCGGCGGATCGGTCTATATGGCAGCTATCTGGACCGATCGGAGCCAAATTGGAGAAAGATGTCGAAGGTCATAACACAACTCCCTGTCCCAAATTTCGGCAACATCCGACAATAAATGCGCCTTTTATGGGCCCAACACCTTAAATCGAGAGATCGGTCTATACGGCAGCTATATCCAAATCTGGACCGATCTAGGCCAAATTGAAGTAAGATGTCGAAAGGATCAACACAACTCATTCTACCAAATTTCAGCAAAATCGGATAATAAATGCGCCTTTTATGGGCCTAAGACCCTAAATCGTCGGATCGGTCTATATGACAGCTATATCCAAATCTGGACCTATCTGAGCCAAATTGAAGAAGGATGTCGAAGGGCCTAACACAACTCACTGTACCAAATTTTAGCAAAATCGGATAATAAATGTGGCTTTTATGGTCCTAAGACCCTAAATCAGCGGATCGGTCTATATGGGGGCTATATCTAGAAATAGGCCGATATAGCCCATCTTCGAACTTAACCTGCTTATGGACAAAAAAAGAATCTGTGCAAAGTTTCAGTTCAATATCTCTATTTTTTAAAGACTGTAGCGTGACTTTTTTGTAGGGATTTTTAAGCACTTTCGCCTAAAAGTTACTGCAATCGTCCCCCATGCTATAAGAGACCTCGATCTGAACTTTCTGCCCAATGGATTCCGCATCCAGTACCACAATCCATTTTCGATCCATAAGTAAAATGTTAAAATCCCCAAACCTAATGCGTCCCTTTTGCCACTCAGCCAGGTTAGGTATTAGCACACGCAGCCTACAGTTCACAAATTCCACCCTCGCCAGTCTGTCTGGCGAGGGTGGAAGTCGACCATAGTCTTATCGAACAGACCGCTAGCCTTTGAAGCTGATCCAGTTGCAATAAACTGAGCCGCGTCCTGCCGGCGGATTCCGTGACATACAGGTCAATCGGCTGAATCCCCAGCAGCACCTCCAAGGATCAGGTCGGCGGCGTGCAGTAAACTGAGCCGCGTCCTGCCGGCGGATTCCGTGATATACAGGTCAATCGGCTGAACCTCCAACGATCTGGTCGGCGGCGTAGTACCCATATCTCAGGCCACTCTGTTGCCTTACATGCAACCATAGGTCAACACCGCATCGCATCACAGCCGAGTACAGCCAGTGCATCAATCTAGGCCGGAGACCCCAACTCTACCCAACAAGACTCTGACACTAATCGAGAACCGCGAAGGCCTTTCTGATCCTAGACTCCAGAATCAAGTCCCAGTTCAATTTACTATCTAGAAAAAACCCAAGGAGTCTTGCCGACTCGGACAGCTCCGAGGCCAGCCCCCGCAGCTTCGGTAGTCTAAAGAGAAACCCTTTGCACTTTGCTGATAGTGCTATTGAGTAATGATACCCTCCCTGTGCGAGATCCTCCGTTGGGCAGATACTGCGTGGTGGTCAAGAGCCTATGGCCGAGTATTTTACGGCCGAGCATGTCACTAACACTGGACTTGTCTTGAGGAGACATGACTTCGAACTACTGATTTGACTATCGTGTGGTCATTGCAACATCAAGCCTTTAGGGTCATGCTGCACAAAGGGTAAGGCGAACTTCTGCAGGGCTCATGGTTACGAGGCGTTGTTGGAGATGGTAGCGCTCTTTTTTCGTCAGTCTTTTTTTTGGTAAGGCACAGGATTATGTTGTGAACACTCACACGATCAGTTGGGCTAGCAAAATGTTTAGTGTCTAGGAAATGGCTTTTTAGAGGCCGAGGAGCACTACAACCTAACGATTGAAACACAGTTTCACTCTTTCAAATGCTTTCCCTCTTTACAGCACTTCAACTCAGCTTTTATGCCCACAGTGCAGCAAGGACCTTTTTTTTCCAGCTAGGCCTATTTTGCTCCCACTGCAGCTGATGGATAAAAAGAAGCCACACCGAAAACTGCATTCAGCATCAGCAGCAGCAGACAGCACACAGCAGTCAATGCACTTTCAACAAGACGCCATCATAGCATATCGCTGGCTAAGTTGCTGGGTTGGCTGGTTGCTGCCACACTGCCTGCGAGTAATGAAAGCTGGAAACTGCAGCAAGTACTCCACCATCATAGAGCAAGAATTATGCTCACACACGAACACACACACACAAAGACAAGTGCAAACAAATTGAGAAAATAAAATAAAAAAAAAAAAAATAATTTTTTAACTCCTTTTTTTGTAAGCCTAACAAAGTTTATGACGCAAATATGCCAAAAACGAGTAGTAAAACAAAAGAATTGAGCAAAAAGGAACTCCACTTGCATTTTGCAGCGGAATGAACAAAAACAAAAAAAAGCTTCTCAACAGCCAGCAACCAAGCTGCCTGAGCCCCATCACCATCAGCCGAAGTAGTTGCTGCAGCATCTACGGAAAAATGCATATCTTTTTTGTTTTGCACTTTTTTTTTTAGACAGAAAATTTTCCATTGTGCTGCTGGGAGAAAAAAGAAAAATTGCACGGAAAGGAACATTATTTAAAGGCTTGAAGGATAAAATAATAAAAAAAAGCTGTGTTGACTACGACGACAACGGTCATGTGCATGTTAATCTCCTGCAGACTCCTTGGGGGCAAAAGAAAAGGAACACAACACCACCCACATTCCGGCAACGCTACTATAACGATGAACAACCAACCAACAACCATATCCTTATCTACCTTGGAGTGCAACATAACGGTTTGTTGTTTTCCTTTTCCTTTAATTTTCGTTGCATGAAAACACAACAACAAAGCATAACAACGAAAACACCAACAACGACAACATCATCAGCCTCCAAGAGGAAAAAATAACGAGTGTTTCCTTTGCCGTGCCTTATCCTTATCCTTAGGTTTTTGGCACAAGGCCGAAAAGCACAATGGGATGTTGTTTCAAAAAAGTGAAAAGTGATGATTTGGTGAATCCTTCATAGCCGCCAGAGGTCTTTCGAGAAGATAGTATGGTATTGGACCCGGACGCAATCAAAACCAGGAACATTTAAGAGATAATAGACTCAACTCAATGTAGGTCACCGCAACGCAGAGGTTAGCATGTCCGCCTCTGTCGCTGAATGCCTGAGATGAATCCCGGCGAGTCCAGCAGAAAAAAATTTTCAACGGTGATTTTCCCCCTCCTAATGCTGGTGAGGTACTTAGTGAGGTACTGTGCCATGTTAAAACTTCTCCCCAAAGAGGTGTGGCACTGCGGCACGCCGTTCGGACTTGGCCAATTATCATTGAGTCTTAAACTTGAATCGCACAGCACTCATTGATATGTGAGAAGTTTGCCCCTGTTCCTTAATGGAATATTTATGGGCAAATTTGCAAAGACACAATGCAAGCGGCTCAACCGAAGCAGCCATAGTAATCCTATTGGAACTCCTCCAAGGAAAACAAAGGGAAGGGCTAGAGAAGAAGAGATCACCAAGAGATGGCAAAAACGTGATGTTATGCTGTGTTCCGTTTTCCACTGGATAAACAAGACTCGGGGTAAGTGACCCAATCAACTTTCACCCAACTTCATTCAACCTCACCCTGATGCTATGCGGCCGTCCGTCCGTCCTTCCGTCCGTCCTTCCGTCCGTCCTTCCGTCCGTCCTTCCGTCCGTCCTTCCGTCCGTCCTTCCGTCCGTCCTTCCGTCCGTCCTTCCGTCCGTCCTTCCGTCCGTCCTTCCGTCCGTCCTTCCGTCCGTCCTTCCGTCCGTCCTTCCGTCCGTCCGTCCTTCCTTCCGTCCTTCCGTCCGTCCGTCCTTCCGTCCGTCCTTCCGTCCGTCCTTCCGTCCGTCCTTCCGTCCGTCCTTCCGTCCGTCCTTCCGTCCGTCCTTCCTTCCGTCCGTCCTTCCGTCCGTCCTTCCGTCCGTCCTTCCGGACGGAAGGACGGAAGGACGTTATGCTGTGTTCCGTTTTCCACTGGATAAACAAGACTCGGGGTAAGTGACCCAATCAACTTTCACCCAACTTCATTCAACCTCACCCTGATGCTATGCGGCCGTCCGTCCGTCCTTCCGTCCGTCCTTCCGTCCGTCCTTCCGTCCTTCCGTCCGTCCTTCCGTCCGTCCTTCCATCCTTCCGTCCGTCCTTCCGTCCGTCCTTCCGTCCGTCCTTCCGTCCGTCCTTCCGTCCGTCCTTCCGTCCGTCCTTCCGTCCGTCCTTCCGTCCGTCCTTCCGTCCGTCCTTCCGTCCGTCCTTCCGTCCGTCCTTCCGTCCGTCCTTCCGTCCGTCCTTCCGTCCGTCCTTCCGTCCGTCCTTCCGTCCGTCCTTCCGTCCGTCCTTCCGTCCGTCCTTCCGTCCGTCCTTCCGTCCGTCCTTCCGTCCGTCCTTCCGTCCGTCCTTCCGTCCGTCCTTCCGTCCGTCCTTCCGTCCGTCCTTCCGTCCGTCCTTCCGTCCGTCCTTCCGTCCGTCCTTCCGTCCTTCCGTCCGTCCTTCCGTCCGTCCTTCCGTCCGTCCTTCCGTCCGTCCTTCCGTCCGTCCTTCCGTCCGTCCTTCCGTCCGTCCTTCCGTCCGTCCTTCCGTCCGTCCTTCCGTCCGTCCTTCCGTCCGTCCTTCCGTCCGTCCTTCCGTCCGTCCTTCCGTCCGTCCTTCCGTCCGTCCTTCCGTCCGTCCTTCCGTCCGTCCTTCCGTCCGTCCTTCCGTCCGTCCTTCCGTCCGTCCTTCCGTCCGTCCGTCCTTCCGTCCGGCCTTCCGTCCGTCCTTCCGTCCGTCCTTCCGTCCGTCCTTCCGTCCGTCCTTCCGTCCGTCCTTCCGTCCGTCCTTCCGTCCGTCCTTCCGTCCGTCCTTCCGTCCGTCCTTCCGTCCGTCCTTCCGTCCGTCCTTCCGTCCGTCCTTCCGTCCGTCCTTCCGTCCGTCCTTCCGTCCGTCCTTCCGTCCGTCCTTCCGTCCGTCCTTCCGTCCGTCCTTCCGTCCGTCCTTCCGTCCGTCCTTCCGTCCGTCCTTCCGTCCGTCCTTCCGTCCGTCCTTCCGTCCGTCCTTCCGTCCGTCCGTCCTTCCGTCCGTCCTTCCCGTCTGTCGAAAGCACGCTATCTTTTGAAGGAGTAGAGCTAGCCGCTTGAAATTTTGCACAAATACTTCTTTTTGGTGTAGGTCGGTTGCGATTGTTCTTGAATTTGGGTTGGGTTCGGATTGGGTCTTGACTTCTTGAGCCTCTATTGGGCGCAATTCTCGTTCGATTTGACTGAAATTTCGCACATGTGTTTTGATATAACTTTCAACAACTGTTCGAAGTATGGTGCAAATCGGTACATAATCTGATATAGCTGCTATATAAACCGATCTTGGATCTTGACTTCTTGAGCCTCTAGAGGGCGCAATTCACCTCCGATTTGACTGAAATTTTGCACATAGTGTTTTGGTATCTTTTACAACAGCTGCGCGAATTATGGTCCAAATCGGTACATAACCTGATATAGTTGCTATATAAACCGATCTTGGGTCTTGACTTCTTGAGCTTTTAGAAGGCGCAATTCTTATCCGATTTGACTGCAATTTTGCACACAGTGTTTTGGTATCTTTTATAACAGCTGCGCGAATTATGGTCCAAATCGGTACATAACCTGATATAGTGGCTATATAAACCGATCTTGGGTCTTGACTTCTTGAGCTTTTAGAAGGCGCAATTCACCACCGATTTGACTGAAATTTTGCACATATTGTTTTGATGTCACTTGCAACAACTGTGCGAAGTATTGTCCAAATTGGTACATAACCTAGTATAGTTGCTATATAAACCGATCTTGGGTCTTGACTTCTTGAGCCTCTAGAGGGCGCAATTTACCTCCGATTTGACTGAAATTTTGCACATAGTGTTTTGATATCACTTCCAACAACTGTGCGAAGTATGGTTCAAATCGGTTCATGTTTTGATATAGCTGCCATATAAATCGATCTTGGGTCTTGACTTCTTGAGCCTCTAGAGGACGCAATTATTATCCGATTTGGCTGAAATTTTACATGAGGTGTTTTATAATGACTTTTAACAATTGTGCTATGAAAAGTTCAAATCGATCCATAACCTGATATAGCTGCCATATAAACCGATCTGCGGTCTCGACTTCTTGAGCCTCTACAGGGAGCAACTCCTATCCGATTTGGCTGAAATTTTGCATGACGTGTTTTGTTATGACTTCCAACAATGGTATTAAGAATGGTTTAAATCGGTCTATAATCTAATATAGCTGCCATATAAACCGATCTGGGGTCTTGACTCCTTGAGCCTCTACAGGAAGCAATTCCTATCCGATTTGGCTGAAATTTTGCATGAAGTCTTTTGTTATGACTTCCAACACCTGTGCTCAGAATAGTTCAAATCGGTCAATTACTTGATATAGCTGTCATATATACCGATATGGGATCTTGACTTCTTGAGCCTCAAGAGGGCGTAAGTATAATCCGATTTGGCTAAAATTTTGTACAACGGCTTCTCCCATGACCTTTAACATACGTGTCGAATTTGGCATGAATCAGTTTATAGCCTAATACAGCTCCCCTATAAACCGATCTCCCTATTTTGCTTCTTCAGCCCCAAAAGTTCTTTGTTTGCCTAAAACGAGATACCGTGGAAAGAGCTCGACTTGTTTACTTTGTTTTTTATTTATTTAAATTAATTTAATTTTTGTTTCTTTTTTAATTTAATTTCATCCCTTTGTGCAGCATAAGGACGAAAGCTAGTCGTCCACCATGATAGATGCCTTCTTCACCAGTTCATGGGGTAAAAATCAAGTTTCACTGCCCTGTGATGCTTTTTGCTGCTAGGCTTTTTTTTTAGTTATTTTTGGTTGTTATTTTTTGTTACATAACCATAGCCTGCCTGTGCCTTGGTGGTATTGTTGCAACATCACTTCGTCAAATGTCTCAACAGCAAATTATGCACTCAGACGAAAAAGTCAGTAACATCACACACATAGCCAAAAAACACTTGAAAAGGACGAAAAACAGAGAGGGAGAGAGAAAAAATAACGCTCGCTTGGTTATTCGTGGGTTCGTTCTATCACTAATTCATTCATTCATTCATTTTGGTATTCCGTTATTCATTCATTCCATCGACCTGGGCCTTCTGGGCCCATTCCCATGGTTTGGTTGTCTGGGTGAATGTTTTCATTCATCTCACAAATTTTCATTCATGGTTATGCATCTACTTCACATGGGCGATAAAGTTCTTGGCTTTTGCCAATGTGTGTGCAAGAGTTTTTGTTTTCTTTTCCCAACAGAATGCCTAGACACACACACACACACCCCCACTTAGGAAGGCTCATCGTTTAAGTCCTTTCAGCCACCATTGAAGATGTTGCAAGAGTTAAGACTGATATTTCATTGCCGACCCCAGCTCACTCACCAAGCAACCATTGAAGAATCAACAACAACAGTGACTGTCACTCACTTGCTGGCTGGCTGGCTGTTTGGTTGGTTGGCTTGGTTGTATGGCTGACTGGTTGGCATGACATGCTTGTCCTGACGTATAAAAAGTTCAGTCTGCGTTGGTATTTGTAAGAATAAGCCATAAATTAATACGGTTAAAAGGTAGTTGTTTGGTGGGCGTTTATACCCTACACCACTGCGTTGGTATCATTCATAATAAAAGAATTTCCATATATGTAGCATCCAGTATATGGGTGTTCAAGGGTACTGCCATTGGAACTCCAGACTAAAGTACCTTGGTTAGATAACTTAATCGAGCCCAAAAACAAGTAAAAGCGTGCTAAGTTCGTAGTGTCATAACAAAACACGACGTGCAAAATTTCAGCCACATCGGATAAGAATTGCGCCCTCTAGAGGCTCAGAAAGTCAAGACCCCAGATCGGTTTATATGGCAGCTATATCCAAAAATCGACCGACTTAATACCATACTTGGCACAGTTGTTGGATATCATAGCGAAACACGTAGTGCAAAATTTCATTCCAATCGGATAAGAATTGCGCCCTCTAGAGGCTCAAGAAGTCAAGACCCAAGATCGGTTTATACGGCAGCTATATCAGGTTATGGACCAATTTAAAGCATACATAGCACAGTTGTTGGCTATCATAATAAAACATGTCGTGCAAAATTTCATTCCAATCGGATCAGAATTGAGCCCTCTAGAGGCTTAAAAAGTCAAGACCCAAGATCGGTTTATATGGCAGCTATATCCAAAAATCTACCGATTTGAAGCATATATGGCGCAGTTGTTGGCTATCGTAATAAAACACGTCACGCAAAATTCCATTCCAATCGGATAAGAATTGCGTCCTCTAGAGGCTCAAGAAGTCAAGGCCCAAGATCGGTTTATATGGCAGCTATATCAAAACATGGACCGATATAGCCTATTTACAATCCCAACCGACCTACACTAATAAAAAGTATTAGTGCAAAATTTCAAGCGGCTAGCTTTACTCCTTCGAAAGTTAGCGTGTTTTCGACAGATAGACGGACGGACGGACGGACAGACGAACGGACATGGCTAGATCGATATAAAATGTCACGACGATCAAGAATAGATCAGACGATTATTTCGAGTAGTTAGAAACAGAATGACGAAATTAGTATACCCCCATCCTCTGGTGGAGGGTATAACAACTGAAACACAAATGCTCCTTGAGTGGTGGCTGTAGAGATTATGATTAAACCCCTTAAATGTGTTGCGATCTTTAATTTTGGGATAGGGATGCATTGTTCGATTTCGAATTTTTTACCCCCAGATGTAGCACCATTCATTTATGCCTACCCATTTTTCAATGCTCATTTTTATACCCACCACCGAAGGATGGGGGTATATTCATTCTGTCATTCCGTTTGCAACTCATCGAAATATCCATTTCCGGCCTTATAAAGTGTTATTGATCAGCGTCTGTTGAAATCAGGCAGAGATATTGAGCTGAAACTTTGCGCAGATTTTTTTTCCCATAAGCAGGTTAAGTTCGAATATGGGCTATATCGGACTATATCTTGATATAGCCCCCATATAAACCGATCCGCCGATTTAGGGTCTTAGGCCCATAAATGCATTTATAATCCGATTTTGCTGAAATTTGGGACAGTGAGTTGTTTTAGGCCCCTCGACATCCTTCGTTAATTTGGCCCAGATCGGTCCGGATTTGGATATAGCGGTCACATAGACCGATCCGACGTTTTAGGGTCTAAGGACCATAAAAGCCACATTTATTACCCGATTTTGCTAAAATTTGGACAGTGAGTTGTGTTATGCCCCTCGACATCTTTCGTCAATTTGGCCCATATCGGTCTAGATTTGGATATAGCTGCCATATAGACCGATCCGCCGATTTAAGGTCTTGCGCCCATAAAAGGCGCTTTTATTGTCCGATGTCGCCGAAATTTGGGACAGTGAGCTAAGTTAAGCCCCTTGACATACCTCTGTAATATGGCACAGATCGGTCCAAATTTGGATATAGCTGCCACATTGTCCGATCTCTTGATTTAAGGTTTTGCACCCATAAAAAGGGCATTTATTGTGTGATTTTTCCAAAATTTGGGACAGTGAGTTGTGTTAGTCCTTCGACATCTTTCTTCATTTTGGCCGAGATCGGTCCAGATTTGGATATAGCGGTCATATAGACCAAATCGCCGATTAAGGGTCTAAGGCCATAAAAGCCACATTAACTAACCGATTTTGCTGAAATTTGGGACAGTGAGTTGCGTTCGGCCCCTCGACATCTTCCTTTGATTTGTCTCAGATCGTTCCAGATTTGGATATAGCGGTCATATAGACCGATTTCCCGATTCAGGGTCTTAAACCCAGAAAAGCCACATTTATTATCCGATATTGCTGAAATTTGGGACAGTGAGTTGTGTCTGGCTCTTCGACATCCTTCGTCATTTTGGCCCAGATTGGACCGGATTTTGATATAGCTGCCATATAGACCGATCTCTCGATTTAGGGTCTAAGACCCATAAAAGCCACATTTATTAACCGATTTTGCTGAAATTTGGGACAGTGAGCTGTGTTAGGCCCTTCAACGCCCTTCTTCAATTTAGCCTAGATCGGTCCAGATTTGAATAGCGGTCATATAGACCGATCCGCCGATTTAAGATTTTAGGCCCATAAAAGCCACATTTATTACCCGATTTTGCTGAAATTTGGGACAGTAAGTTGTGTTAGGCCCTTCGACATCCTTCTTTAATTTGGCCCAAGGAAATCCAGATTTGGATATAGCGGTCATGTAGACCGATCCGCCGATTTAGGGTCTTAGGCCTATAAAAGCCACATTTTTCAACCGATTTTGCTGAAATTTAGCACAGTGAGTTGAGTTTGGCCCTTCGTCATATCTCTTTAATGTGGCCCAGATCGGTTCAGATTTGAATATAGCTGCCATATAGACCGATCTCTCGATTTAAGGTTTTGGGGCCATAAAAGGCGCATTTATTGTCCGGTTGCGCCGAAATTTGGGACAGTGAGTTGTGTTAGGCCCTTCGACATCCTGCTTCAGTTTGGCTCAGATCGGTTCAGATTTGAATATAGTTGCCATATAGACCGATCCGCCGATTTAGGGTCTTAGGACTAAAAAAGCCACATTTTCCAACCGATTTTGCTGAAATTTAGCACAGTGAGTTGTGTTTGGCCCTTCGTCATATCTCTTTAATGTGGCCCAGATCGGTTCAGATTTGAATATAGCTGCCATATAGTCCGATCTCTTGATTTAAGGTTTTGAGCCCATAAAATCAACATTTATTATCCGATTTTGCTGAAATTTGGGACTGTGAGTTGTGTTAGGACCTTCGACATCCTTCTCTAATTTTGCCCAGATCGGTCGAGATTTGAATAAAGCTGCCATATAGACCGATTTGAGGTTTTGGGTCCATAAAAACCCATTTATTTTCCGATTTCGCCGAAAATTGGGACAGTGAGTTGTATTAGGCTCTCGAAATTTGTCTGCAACTCGGTTCTGACATTTGTTCCAATAACCATTTAATTTTCCTTTACCGTCTTGGCTGATCAGTTTACAGATATCTGCCTTGGGGGCTTCTGGACTATTCGGCTGCAGTTCGACGGTATATTAAATCTTTGTTGCTCAGCTTCAGCTTGTGAGATTTCAAAAAGGATCTGGTTTTAATCCTGAAGTTTTGGTTGTCCTTCTTCCTTGATTCTTGCTGTGTTGAGAGCAGCAATATCGCTATTCCATAGTAGCTGATGTTCCAGCGATCATAACCAAGTATGGAACCTTGCTCAGTATTTGATGATACTTTATGTCCTTTCTGTTATCCCTCGATGGATAAAGCTTCCAATATGCGCATAGAGAATTTCCTTCATTAGTTGAAATCTTGCCCATTGGTTTTGTTGGCATTAGCAAACTTTCTTTATCTGTCTTCTTTGTCTCGCTTAAAAAGACTGGTATGTGATATCATTGAAGTGCCATTTGCCAGCTTTTATGGACAATATCTATGTTCTGACGTTTTTTAATCCCCAACGTATTGTAGAGTATCCCAAAGTCGTGCCGCCCTTCTTTGGTCTTCACTTGAGTTTTGATAGGGCGTTGAACGCTAAAACAAAGTTCCTGCGAACTGAGAGACTAAAGTTGCCAAGCTTTTGTCATGGAAATTGACTTAAAGTTTATGTTGAACTTTGGCAAATGATTTCCGTTGGAACCAGGAAAGGATCAAATCCATTTTCCCATTTTGTTTATACAGTTTTTTACTTCTTCTCTATCTTTCTGCTTATCCTTAGTTTCTCCAAGAGTTGTGTTGACGGAAATGTTAAAATAACTCAAAAGTCAAAGTGGGTGTTCATTCGCTTGACCTTTGACTTTGCATGTTTTGTGTACCCCATTGGCGAGTAAGGTCAGTTTTAATCATTTTCATAGCCTCATCCTTCGACAGTCAAAATCAACAGCAAGTCGCCAACAAGGACGATTCGATGAAAGTATGAAACGAAAAATTGGAAGGAAACGACGGCAAAGTTCCATGTCTGAGATCTGTGTCTGCTTAAGGTTCAAATGAAGGTATTATAAGTAGAGGTCAGAAGTCATTTACATTTATTCGTGGAGAAAAAAATGCTAAAATTAGTCATTTCTGCCATATTCATCACGAGGTATTAGTCATTTGAAATGATAGGTGGGGATATTTATAAGTGGTGCCATGTGGTACTACTGCAACCAGATGTTGCTGGACCTCCCAGTGTCCAGCCAATTTATCCGTCCATCAGGAAAATGGTTGAGAGGAAGCAATTTGGATTGCTGCAATTCGATCAGCTATGGAAGATACCGGCTAGGCCACTAGACCACGTCCTTTGGTCCCGATAAGAAATATTAACCCGCCTCACACATATGAATTTTATAAAAAGAACTCAATAGGAGGTGTGAGCAATGGAAACAATTATGTGACATACACTGCACAGAAAAAATCGTATCGACGGATCCAGATCGTGAGAAGATGAGACTATTACTGAAAGGAAGCAAGAAGGAGGTCAGTATAGTTATTAGTATCATAACGGGACACATAGGACTACGAGTCTCTTCTTGAGCCTCTAGAGGGCGCAAATCTCGTCCGATTTTATTGAAATTTTGCATGTAGTGTTTTAGTAGCACTTCCAACAACTACGCTAAGTATGGTTACATCGGTCCACGTTTTGATATAGCTGCCATATAAACCGATTTTGGTTCATGACTTCTTGAGCCTCTAGAGGGCGCACTTCTCATCCGATTTTATTGAAATTTTGCACCACGTGTTTTGTAATGATATCCAACAAATGTGCCAAGTATGGTTCAAATCGGTCTATAACCTGATATAGCTGTCATATAAACCCATCTGGGGTCTTGACTTCTTGAGCCTCTAGAGGGCGCAATTCTTATCCGATTGGATTGAAATTTTGCATGACGTTTTTTGTTATGATATCCAAAAACTGTGCCAAGCATGGTTCAAATCAGTCCATAACCTGATATAGCTGCCATATAAACCGATCGGGGATCTTGAATTCTTGAGCCTCTACAGGGCGTATTTCTCGTCCGATTTAGCTGAAATTTTGCACGACGTATTTTGTTACGATATAAAAAACTGTGCCAAGCATGGTTCAAATCAGTCCATAACCTGATATAGTTGGCATATAAACCAATCTTGGGTCTTGACTTCTTGAGCCTCTAGAGGGCGCAATTGTTATCCAATTGGATTGAAATTTCGCACGTAGTGTTCTGGTAGCACTTCCAACAACCACGTTTAGTATGGTTTTAATCGGTCCATTTTTTGATATAGCTGCCATATAAACCCATCTGGGGTCTTGACTTCTTGAGCCCCTAGAGAGCGCAATTCTTATCCGATTGGACTGAAATTTTGCACGCTTATTTGGTACGATACGATAACCTGATGTAGCTGTCATATAAACCCATCTGGGGTCTTGACTTCTTGATCCTCTAGAGGGCGCAATTTTTATCCGATTGGATTGAAATTTTGCACGACGTTTTTTGTTATGATATCCAAAAACTGTGACAAGCATGGTTCAAATCAGTCCATAACCTGATATAGCTGCCATATAAACCGATCTGGGATATTGACTTCTTGAGCCTCTAGAGGTCGCAATTATTATCCGATTTGCATGAAGTTTTGTTCGACGGATCCTCTCATGACCATCAACATACGTGTTTGTTATGGTGTGAATCGGTCTATAGCCAGATACAGCATATATTGGGTTGCCCAAAAAGTAATTGCCTTTTTTTTAAAAGAAAGTAAATGCATTTTTAATAAAACTTAGAATGAACCTTAATCAAATATACTTTTTTACACTGTTTTTTCTAAAGCAAGCTAAAAGTAACAGCTGATAACTGACAGAAGAAAGAATGCAATTACAGAGTCACAAGCCGTTGCAAAAATTTGACAACGCCGACTATATGAAAAATCCGCAATAACTTTTTGGGCAACCCAATACATGCCGTATTCTTTTATTGTTCACACATTACAAAGTATTTCGTAGCATCAAAATTAAGAATCCTTCTTCTTCTTCTTCCTTTTCATAAACATGTAGTTTAAATTTTAAAATCATTGTTTATTGGATTTATCCTCCATACTTCAGTGTAATCTCTTAAGTCGTCATTGCAACAACAATGTTATCATGCAACAAAAAAACCCATTTTGTAATGAACACCAAGCATCCTAACATGAACTACCATCACCAAGTGGCATCAAGAAGAGCATAAGAAAGTGTGGGGGAATGGGGAGGAAATTATTTTTATGAGGTGCTTTCTGCATACTTTGGCACATCCAAACGACTGCGATAAGTCATTTTACGGCAAAAATTGTTGTGAAACAATTTCGCTTTTGCGAAATGCTTTTGTCTTGGGTTTTTCGTAACAGGCAATTAAAAATTTCCATTTAAACATGATCATCAAAATGGCTGGTGTTTTCCCTTTTCCAATCCCCCCCCCCCCCTGCCCACCACCCTGCAGTGCCACACACATGCATTTGGGAAAGGAATACAAGATGACTATGAGGGAAGAATCTAAAATAGAGACATTAAAATTCATATCACTTAACAACACACTTTAAGCCATGAATGTAGTGATAGGAAAGCGCAATTTATTCCCTTCCCCTCCATCTCTGTGTGTGGAAGCCACAAACTGCCTGGGCATTATGGCAAACTATGACGATAAAACGCACATTAATGAAATAATTTTTAAGTGAAGCATTTCATAGACAACTTGGCTGGCTTTGGCACATGCCACCACCATTCTGTCTGCTTAAAATTTAGCTGACTTCAATGAAATCGGAAGCAACCAAAAGGGGTGGATGTATAGCGGCTAAGGCAAAACAAACACAGTGAAGGTGTTGGGAAAAGGCCATAATCTTCCCCTTGTAAATGACAATTTGAGAAGTACCTACGTTATTTTAGCCATCATCAACATTAAGAAAACTATGCTCACTCCTGTTCACACCCAATAATTGTCAGTCCTAAATGCTTTCCCAGCAACACATCGAAATATCCATTTCCGACCCTATAAAGAATATATATTGGGTTGCCCAAAAAGTAATTGCGGATTTTTCATATAGTCGGGGTTGACAAATTTTTCCACAGCTTGTGACTCTGTAATTGCATTCTTTCTTCTGTCAGTTATCAGCTGTTACTTTTAGCTTGCTTTAGAAAAAAAGTGTAAAAAAAGCAAATTTGATTAAAGTTCATTCTAAGTTTTATTAAAAATGCATTTACTTTCTTTAAAAAAAAAATCCGCAATTACTTTTTGGGCAACCCAATTTATTTTTGATCAGCGTGTCCGTCCCTCTGTCAGTTGAATTTACGCTACAGTCTTCAGCAAGTAAGAGCGTGCTAAGTTCAGCCGGGCCGAATCTTATATACCCTCCACCCTGGATCACATTTGTCGAGTTCTATGCGCGGTGTCTCCTTATAGGCAAACAAAGATTATTGAATAAGAACTTTTATGCTATTGGAGCTATATCAAGTTATAGTCCGATTTGGACCATAAGTGAATGCTGAATATTGTAGGAGTCATTGTGTGATATTTCATTTCATTCGGATAAGAATTGCGCCTTGTAGGGGCTCAAGAAGCAAAATGGGGAGATAGGTTTATATGGGAGCTGTATCAAGCTATTAATCGGTTCAGGCCATATTGGGACACGTAAGTTGAAGATCATGAGAGAAGCCAATGTACAAAATTTCAGCCAAATCGGATGAGAATTGCGCCCTCTAGAGGCTCAAGAAGTCAAGACCCCAGATCGGTTTATATGGCAGCTGTATTAGGTTCTATACCGATTTACGCCATAATTAGCACAGTTATTGGAAGTCATAACAAAACACCTCTTGCAAAATTTCAGTTACATCGGATGAGAATTGCGCCCTCTAGAGGCTCAAGAAATCAAGACCCAAGATCGGTTTATATGACAGCTATATCAGGTTATGGACTGATTTGAACCAAGCTTGGCACAGTTTTTGGATACCATAACAAAAAACGTCATGCGAAATTTCAATCCAATCAGATAAGAATTGCGCCCTCTAGAGGCTCAAGAAGTCAAGACCCAAGATCGGTTTATATGGCAGCTATATCAAAAAATGGACCGATTTGAATCATACTTAACACAGTTGTTGGATATCACGACAAAACACATCATGCACAATTTCCGGTAAATCGGATGAGAATTCCGCCCTCTAGAGGCTCAAGAAGTCAAGACCCAAGATCGGTTTATATGGCAGCTATATCAAAAAATAGACCGATTTGAATCATACTTAGCACAGTTGTTGGACATCATGACAAAACACCTCATGGAAAATTTCAGCCAAATCGGACGAGAATTGCGCCCTCTAGAGGCTCAAGAAGTCAAGACCCAAGATCGGTTTATATGGTAGCTATATCAGCTTATAAACCGATTTTAACCATATTTTGCACAGTTGTTGGAAGTGATACCAAAACACTTCATGCAAAATTTCAGCCAAATCGGATTAGAATTGAGCCTCTAGAGGCTCAAGAAGTCAAGACCCAAGATCGGCTTATATGGCAGCTATAACAAAACATGGACCGATGCAAACCATACTTAGCGTAGTAGTTGGAAGTGCCACCAAAACACCTCATGACAAATTTCAGCCAAATCGGATAAGAATTGCGCCCTCTAGAGGCTCAAGAAGTCAAGACCCAAGATCGGTTTATATGGCAGCTATAACGGGTTATCGACTGATTTGAACCGTGCTTGTCACAGTTGTTGGATATCGTAACAAAAAACGTCGTTCAAAATTTCATTCCTCTCGGATAAGAATTGCAACCTCTAGAGGCTCAAGAAGTCAAGACCCAAGATCGGTTTATGTGGCAACTATATCAAAAAATGGACCGATGCAAACCATACTTAGCGTAGTTGTTGGCAGTAATACCAAAACACCAAGTGCAAAATTCCAGTCAAATCGGACAAGAATTGCGCTCTCTAGAGGCTCAAGAAATCAAGACCCAAGATCGGTTTATATAGCAGCTATATCAAAAAATGGACCAAATACAACTATACTTAGCGTAGTAGTTGGAAGTGCCACCAAAACACCTCATGAAAAATTTCAGCCAAATCGAATGAGAATTGCGCCCTCTAGAGGCTCAAAAATTCAAGACCCAAGATCGGTTTATATGGCAGCTATATCAAAACATGGACCGATTTAAACCATACTAAGCACAGTTGTTGGATATCATGACAAAACACCTCATGCAAAATTTCAGCCAAATCGGACGAGAATTGCGCCCCTTTAGAGGCTCAAGAAGTCAAGACCCAAGATCGGCTTATATGGCAGCTATATCAAAAAATGGACCGATTTGAATCATACTTAGCATAGTTGTTGGAAGTGATACCGAAACACTACGTGCAAAATTTCAATAAAATCGGATAAGAATTGAGCCCTCCAGAGGCTCAAGGTGTCAAGCCCCAAGATCGGTTTACATGACAGCTATAACAAATCATGGACCGTCGCCGAAATTTGGGCCAGTAAGTTGTGTTAGGGTCTTCGACAACTTTCTGCAATTTGGTCCGATTTCGCCGAAATAAGGGACAGTGAGTTGTGTTAGACCCTTCGACATCATTCTCTAATTTGGCTCAGATCGGTCCAGATTTGGATATAGCTGCCATATAGATCGGTCTAACGATTAAGGGTCTTAGGCCAATAAAAGCCCCATTTATTATCAGATTTTTCTCAAATTTGGGACAGTGAGTTGTGTTAGGCTCTTCGACATCCTTCGTCAATTTGGCTTAGATCGGTTCAGATTTGGATATATCTGCCATACAGACCGATCCTCCGATTTAGGGTCTTAGGCCCATAGAAGCCACATTTATTATCCGATTTTGGTGAAATTTCTTCGGCCCATCGACATCTTTCTTCAAATTCGCCCTGATCGGTTCCGATTTTTATATAGCTGCCATATAGACCGATCTCTCGATTTAAGGTTTTTGGCCCATAAAAAGTGCATTTATTGTCCGATTTCGCCGAAATTTGGGACAGTGGGTTATGATAGGCCCTTCGACTTCCGTCTTCAATTTGGCTCGGATCGGTCCAGATTTGGATATAGCTTCCATATAGACCGATCTCTCGGTTTTAGGGTTTGCGGCCACAAAAGTCGCATTTATTGTCCGATTTTGCCGAAATTTGGGACAGTGACTTATGTTAGGCTTTTCGAGATCCGTGTAGTATATGGTTCAGATCGGTTTATTTTTAGATATTGATATGTATTGGGTATATACTACAGTTGTCAGACCCATAATGCTATATGGTGTTGTGGGCTGGTGGACGGCGCTTCAAAAGTCCACCTACTGCTCAATACTTAACCGGAGCCAAAGGATGGCTTGTTTGTGCATCACAGCCACACTGAGGACGACACCATATGATGCATTGAATTAAATGCTTTATCTTATGCCTCTGAACATTGTGGCTACCCCAATTACAGCGACCACTAACGTGAGGTTAAGGGAGCTTTCTGATTGGCCATGTGGGGGCTATGGAAATGGTGTTATCCTTGATACAATGTCCGATGTTCTGGGCAGTGTGGATTACACCCTACCTGAGCCGCCTTTTGATAGAAGCGATTGGATCAACGATATCCCTGGTAATAGAGGTTACATAGACTTTTATACGAATATTTTCAAACTAGACGACCAGGTGGGCCTTGGGGTGTACTCTTAAGATCTAGAACTGGTCATATAGAAATGGTTGTCCGACCACTGCAGTGTGTATCAAGCAAAGATTCTTGCAATGAAGGAAATGGTGGAATGGTGGTGGAATGGTCATTACGACGATTGGCATAAATATCCTCTCAGAAAACCAGGCAGTCATTAAATCCCTGGAGAACGAAAACCGCCCTCGACTGTCGCATTTCTCTCTCAACGAGATGGCTGAACAGTTCAAAATTTACCTGTTCTGGGTGCCGGGCCAAAGAGATGTCCTAGGGAATTGTGAAGCGGATGAGCTTGCGCGACTAGGAACAACCCCACACATTCCAGGGATACTGGAATCTGTGGGAATGCCTCTAGCGACATGTAAGCTAAGTTATCAGGACCTAGCCCATAGGACAACGAATGATAGATGGTCACAAAGAGGGGGCTATGAGCATTCGAAAACTTTGGGACCTAATCTAGACTTGAAGAGGTCTACTGCTTTGCTGCCATTGGCTAGAACAGACGTTTCAGTCATTGTGGCCGTTATGACAGGTCACTGTCTAATCGGAAAACATGATGGCAGACTGAAGGTTGCCAGCAACGACTTTTGCAGAAGCTGTAAGGGTTCTACGTGACGGATAAACCCGTTGGAGTACTTCATCGGCCAAGGGCTGCCGCCTCAGAGCTTAACATACTGCGATACGATAACTACAACAAATCTATAGAGCACCCCTATCGGACGCCTGAAGTACCCCAGCGGGGTAGTTTTGTTTTTTTTTTTAGGGGTGCCTACGGACCTTTGCCCAAACAGTTCATGTTTCAGGAAGTTAACATCCAAATGTAGAAATAAATTGGATTGAATCAATTAAAAATTAATTAAAAATTGCAATCATTTGTTAAATTGGGTCAATTAAAAAATTAATTGATAATTTCAAAAATTTCAATCATATTTTTAATTGAATCAATTAAAAAATTAATTAAAATTTAAAAATTTTTTTAATCATATTCTTAATTGAAAATGCCATATTTTTAATTGAAAATTTATCGATTTCATCATTTTTGTGAGCGAAGCAGTTTCAATTAAAAAATTAATTGGATCAATGATTTTTTTTGATCAAAATCCGAATTTTATTTTTTTCTGTGTAGGAATGGAATAAATTTTGTTGTTCCTTGAGAATAGCTTTCAATTTTTTTGTTTGCTGGGTTACTTTGGCTATATTTATATCTGTTTGGCCTTTGTCACTTAGACCTAAATGTCATGCATAGCATTTTTAACCCTTTTATTGGTATTGTCCTTCGCTTCATCTACCACTTAGTCGACCACTTATGCGAGTTTCTACATGAAATGGTGAGAATTTTTTTTTTTTTTTTAATAATAGGTAGGACGGGTTATAAAGGACCTTGTGTATGCATATCAAATATTTTTGATCATTGTCAGCAAAAATAAAATGAAGAAAATGGCCAAAAGACAGTATTCAAAATGAGTTTAGACAAGCAAGGCATTTGAAGTAACGATTTGAAAGGACTTTTGGTCTTAAGAAATGGCATTGATATGAGATTCGTGGTTTACTTCCAAAGACCTTTCATTTGAGCCCCATATAGCTATGGTCGTAAATTTGTCTTCTTTGGGGGATAATCTCGGGGATGGGCGGCCCCACAAACACTTGGTCCTTGATCTGGATATCAGATTCGTATTCTACACTCAAAGACATTTTTTTTAAGTCCCATATTGCCATGGTCAGTAAATAAGTCCTAAGTTTGAGGGGTGTTTTGGGGAAGGGGTGGACCCCCAGAAACTTTGTCCCAAATTTCGATATCAAATTCGTATTCTACTCGCAAACATCTTTCATTTGAGTCCCATATTGCCATGGTCGGTAAATATGTCCGATTTAGGGGTATTTTAGGGGTTGGGGTGGTCCCCCAAATACTTGGTCCGATAATTGATTATCAGACACGTTTTCCAAATCTTAAATACCTTTCATTTGAGTCCCATATTGTTGTGATTGGTCTAAATATATGTTTGGTAGGTTTTAGGGTGGGGCAGCCCCCCTAGGTACCCTATCCGAAATTTGGATACCAAATTTTTGTTTGAAGGTTACTATAAGAGAGCACACAAAATTACGATTATATCACACCACCCATTTCCAAGATCTGGCGTTTCTGCAAATTAGGGTAAGGGGAAGCGTCCGCTCCCCCTTTTAAATATCAAAAAATTAAGTACCCTACTTTCACCACGGAATAAGATGGCATGTTTTTCACCGATTTGGACCGTACCTGGCACAGTTGTTGGAAGTCATAACAGAACACCATGTGCAAAGTTTTAGCCAAATCGAATGAAAACTGAGGCTTCCAGGGGCTCAAGAAGTCAAATCGGGAGATCGGTTTGGGTATGGGAGAATTCGGACCGTACTAGGCTCAGTTTATATGGGAGAAGTCAAATCTGGAGATCGGTTTATATGGGAGAATTCGGATCGTACTAGACTCAGTTGTTGGAACGGACGAAAATTTAGGCTTCCAGGGACTCAAAAAGTCAAATTTGGAAGATAGGTTTATATGGGACCTTTATCAGGTTATAGACCAATTCAGACCGTACTTGGCTAAGAGTTGATTAAGAGTCAGAACAGAACACTAAGTGCAAAATTTCAGCCGAATCGGGCAAAAATTTCGGCTTATAAGGATGCAAGAAGTCAAATCGAGAGATCGGTTTATATGGGAGCTATATCAGGTTCTTGACTGATTTGGACCGTAGTTGGCCCAGTTATAATAGAAGACTACGTGCAAAATTTCAACCAAATCGGACTTCCAGGGGCTCCAGAAGTCAAATCGGGAGATCGGTTTATATGGGAGCTACATTCAAATCTCAACCGATATGGCCGATTTGTAAAATTTCAGCCGAATCGGACAAAAATTGCGGCTTATAAGGATGCAAGAAGTCAAATCGAGAGATCGGTTTATATGGGAGGTATATCAGGTTCTTGACCGATTTGGACCGTCGTTGTTGGAAGTTATAACAGAACACTAAGTGCAAAATTTCAACCAAATCGGACTTCCAGGGGCTCCAGAAGTCAAATCGGGAAATCGGCTTATATGGGAGCTACATTCAAATCTCAACCGATATGGCCGATTTGCAATCCCCAACGACCTACCATCAATTTTAAGTATCTGTGCAAAATGTCAAGCGGCTAGTTTTACGCTTTCGACCGCTATCGTGATTTCGACAGACGGACGGAAGGACGGACAGACATGGCTAGTTCGACTAGGAATGTCGAGACGATCACGAATATATATTGGGTTGCCCAAAAAGTAATTGCGGATTTTTTAAAAGAAAGTAAATGCATTTTTAATAAAACTTAGAATGAACTTTAATCAAATTTGCTTTTTTACACTTTTTTTCTAAAGCAAGCTAAAAGTAAAAGCTGATAACTGACAGAAGAAAGAATGCAATTACAGAGTCACAAGCTGTGAAAAAATTTGTCAACCCCGACTATATGAAAAATCCGCAATTACTTATTGGGCAACCCAATATAAGTTATGAGGTCTTGGATCAATATTTCGAGGTGTTACAAACGGAATGACTAGATTAGTATGCCCCCATCCTATGGTGGTGGGTATAAAAAAACAAAGCGAACCTTTCAACGAACTTTAAGAAGTTGAATGAGGCAGGGGTATCCATGGTGCAGGGTATATAAGATTTGGCCCAGATCAACCTTAACACAGTTTCTCGCCACATATTTCTTAAAAGCTATCTCTTCCATGACCTTTTATTCACTAGAACCTTCGCCCTTTTCCCCTTCGGAAAGACGTTTCTACAACTGCCGACAATTAAAAGTTTTACACTTAAAGCCTCTTTTCAAAGATTGGTTTTGGTTTTTGCGGGTCTTAATGATGACACTTTGACCAGCAGCATAATTTCTTATGCACAGTCAAATACTTGACATTGTGACACTTGTCATTAACGCCATGCCCATAGCCACTTAACCAGAGGACATTGTCATTCCATGCCCAATATAAATAAACATAATATTTGGGTAAGTAACTTCAAGAGAATTTTAGCGCAGTCTTAATTGAAAAACACATTTCGGTTTTTTTTGAATTTTTTTTTTTTTTTGGGACATTTCTTTGTTCTGAACAAAAGATAAAATTTCAGCATTGTGGAGGAAAGTGATCACAGATGTTTGTAATGTCGGTGGTTTTCATGTTTTGCGTTTGAGGTTTTATGTGGAAAAATTCTCATGTTTTGGTTTTCTGAGATCTTTGCTAATTGACAACACAACACTGGCTGCGGAAGTGTAAAAATTTGCAACATTTTCGTTGAAATGTGGGGCATTGTTGAGACGTTATACCAAAGCCTTCAGAGAACGGAGAACCGATTCATCATCGGCAACAATTTGCAATTCGCCTCAAATTATCCAGTGACAAATTCAGTGGAAATTTTAGACACAATTTATTGGGTTGCCCAAAAAGTAATTGCGGATTTTTCATATGGTCGGCGTTGACAAATTTTTTTCACAGCTTGTGACTCTGTAATTGCATTCTTTCTTCTGTCAGTTATCAGCTGTTACTTTTAGCTTGCTTTAGAAAAAAAGTGTAAAAAAAGTATATTCGATTAAAGTTCATTCTAAGTTTTATTAGAAATGCATTTACATTCTTTTAAAAAATCCGCAATTACTTTTTGGGCAACCCAACACTTTGTCATCTCTTGCAAGGAATTTTAAAGAGAGATTTACATAGTGACCTAAACTGTTCAAAAGAGGGCCTGTGGACATATATTTATGCATATGGGGAAAAGTCAAACAAGAGTTTGTTCATACTATTGGGTTGCCCAAAAAGTAATTGCGGATTTTTTAAAATAAAGTAAATGCGTTTTTAATAAAACTTAGAATGAACTTTAATCAAATATAATTTTTTTACACTTTTTTTCTAAAGCAAGCTTAAAGCAACAGCTGATAACTGACAGAAGAAAGAATACAATTACAGAGTCACAAGCTGTAAAAAAAATTTGTCAACGTCGACTATATGAAAAATCCGCAATTACTTTTTGGGCAACCCATATAAACCAGTGATGCCCAAAATGAAAATGGGAGTGTATGTGTGAAACACTCTCTTTAAGTATTGTAAATTCTCTCGATATGCAAAATTTTTTTGACAGACTAAATAATTGGTGTTTTGCAAAAGCAAAAATAAAATAAGAACACTTAAATAATCTTTTATACCTTCCAAGCATTTAGATGTCAAATAAATCAATAAATAAACGAAATAGAAACCGGAAAACAAAGCGCAAATTTACTCGTTGTTGTCTCAACAACGACAAAAACAAAGAGAATAAAAACACGTGTGACTTGCCATTAACGTTACCGTAAAGGGCTGGGCATCCCTGCTTTGAAGGCTTAACACAACTCACTGTCTCGAATTTCAGCGAAATCGGATAATAAATGAGCAACTATATGTAAATATTGATCGATCTGGGCGAAATTGAAGAAAGATGTCGAAGAGCCTAACACAACTTACCGTCCCACATGTCGGCGACATCGGACAATGAATGCGCCTTTTATGGCCGCAAGACCTCAAATCGAGATATCGGTCTACATGGTAGCTATATCCAAATCTGGACCGCTCCGAACCAAATTGAACAGAGATGTCGTAGGGCCTAACACAACTAATTGTCCCAAATTTCAGCGACATCGGGCAATAAATGCGCCTTTTATGGCCGCAAGATCTCAAATCGAGATATCGGCCTATATGGCAGCTATATCCAAATCTGGATAGATCTGAGCCAAATTGAAGAAGATGCCGAAGGGACTTAAACAACTCACTGTCCCAAATTTTGGCAAAATCGGACAAGAAATGCGCCTTTTATGGCCCCAAAACCTTAAATCGAGAGATCGGTCTATATGGCAGCTATATCCAAATCGGAACCGAACTGGCCCAAATTAAGGGAGGGTGTTGAGGGGCCTAACACAACTTGCTGCCCTAAAGTTCAGCAAAATCGGATAATAAATGTGGATTTTATGGGCCTAAGACCCTAAATCGGCGGATCGGTCCATATGGCAGCTATATTCAAATCTGGACTGATCTAGGTCAAATGGAAGAGAGATGTCGAAGGGCCTAACACAACTCACTGTCTCAAATTTCAGCGAAATTTGGTAATAAATGCGCCTTTTATGGCCTCAAAACCTTAAATCGAGAGATCGGTCTATATGGCAGCTTTACCCAAATCTGAACCGATCTGAGCCAAATTAAAGAAGAATGTTAACAGCCCTAACACAACTCACTGTCCCAGATTTCGGAGCCATCGGACAATAAATGCGCCTTTTATGTGCACAAAACCTTAAATCGAGAGATCGATGTATATGGCAGCTATATTCAAATCTGGACTGATCTGGGCCAAATTGTAGAAGAATATCGAAGGATCCAACACAACCAACTGTCTCAATTTTCAGCAAAATCGGACAATAAATGCGCCTTTTATGGCCCCAAAATCTAAAACCGAGAGATCGATCTATATGGCAGCTATATCCAAATCTCGACCAATCTCAACCAAATTGACGAAGGATGTTGAAGGGCCTTCAGATAATAAATATGGCTTCTATGGGCCTAAGATCCTAAATCGGCAGATCGGTCTATATGGCAGCTATATCCAACTCTGGACCGATTTGAGCCAATTTGTAGAAGGACGTTGAAGGCCTTAATATAACTCACGGTCCCAAATTTCAGCGAAATCGGTTAATAAATATGGCTTTTATGGGCCTAAGACCCTAAATCGGCTGATCGGTCTATATGGCAGCTATATGCAAATCTGCAACGATCTGGGCCAAATTGGAGAAGGTTCTCGAAGGGCCTAACGCAACTCACTGTTCCAATTTTCTGCAAAATCGGACAATAAATGTGGCTTTTATGGACCTAAGGCCCTAAATCGGCGGATCGGTCTATATGGGGGCTATAACAAGATATAGGGCGCCTATGGACAAAAAAAAGAACCTGTGCAAAGTTTCAGCTCAATATCTCTATTTTTAAAGACTGCAGCGTGATTTCAACAGACAGACGGACGGACATGTAAAGATCGTCTTAGATTTTTACGTCTTTAAAAATAGAGATATTGAGCTGAAACTTTCTATAGATTCTTTTTTTGTCCTTAAGCAGGTTATGTTCGAAGATGGGCTATATCGGACTGTATCTTGATATAACCCTCATATAGACCGATCCTCCGAATTAGGGTCTAAGGCCAATAAAATCCACATTTATTATTCAATGTTGCTGAAATTCTAAACAGTGAGTTGTGTTAGGCCCTGTGACATCCTTCGTCAATTTGGCCCAGTTCGGTACGGATTTGGATACAGCTGCCATATAGACCGAACCTACGATTGTGGGTCTTAGGCCCATAAAGGCCGCATTTATTGTTCGATGTCGCCGAAACTTGGGGCAGTGAGTTGTGCTAGGCCCTTCGACATCCTTCCTGAATTTAGCCCAGATCGGTCTTGATTTGGATATAGCTGCCATGTAGACCGATCCGCCGAATTAGGGTCTTAGGCAAATAAAAGCCACATTTACTAACCGATTTTGCCGAAATTTGGGACAGTGAGTTGTGTTAGGCCCTTCGACTTCTTTCCTGAATTTGGCCCAGATCGGTCTAGATTTGGATATAGCTGTCATATAGACCGATTTCTTGATTTAGGGTCTTACGCCCATAAAAGCCACATTTATTAACCGATTTTGCTGAAATTTGGGTCAGTGAGTTGCGCTAGGCCCTTCGACATCCTTCCTGAATTTGGCCCTAATCGGTTAGATTTGGATATAGCTGTCATATAGACCGATCCACCGATTTAGGGTCTTAAGCCCATAAAAGCCATATTTATTAACCGATTTTGCTGAAATTTGGGTCAGTGGGTTATGTTAGGTCCCTCGACATTTTTCTGCAATTTGGCCCAGACCGGTCTAGATTTGAGTATAGCTGCCATATAGACCGATCTCTCGATTTAAGGTTTTGGGACCATAAATGGCGCATTTTTTGTCCGATATCGCCGAAATTTGGGACAGTGAGTAAGGTTAAGCCCCTTGACATATTTCTGCAATTTGGCACAAATTGGTCCAGATTTGGATATAGCTGCCATATAGACCGATCTCTCGGTTTTAGGTTTAGGGCCATAAAAGGCGCATTTATTGGCCGATTTTGCCGAAAATTGGGACAGTGGGTTATATTAGGCCCCTCGATATACTTCTGCAACATGGCACAGATCGGTCCAGATTTGAATATAGCTGCCATATAGACCGATCCACCGATTTAGGGTCTTAGGCCCATAAAAGCCATATTTATTAACCGATTGTTCTGAAATTTGGGACAAAGTTGCGCTAGGCCTTTCGATATCCTTCCTGAATTTGGCCCAGATCGGTCTAGATTTGGATATAGCTGTCATATAGACCGATCCACCGATTTAGGGTCTTAGGCCCATAAAAGCCACATTTATTAACCGATTGTTCTGAAATTTGGAACAAAGTTGCGCTAGGCCTTTCGATATCCTTCCTGAATTTGGCCCAGATCGGTCCAGATTTGTATATGGCTGCCATATAGACCATTATCTCGATTTAAAGCCGTGGCTCTATAAAAGTCGCATTTATAATCCGATTTCACTGAAATTTGACACAGTGACTTATGTTAGGCTTTATTTTTAGATGTAGCTACTAAAGTGATCAATATTTTGTTATGCACAATTGAACAATGACTTCAAAATTTTTCGTGAAGCTGCTATGGGGGGCATAAGTAATGCAATTTTTCACCGAATTTTGACGAAAGGTGATTTACATATACACCCGAGTTGATGGGTTTTCAAAGTTCGGCCCGAACGCACTTAACGCCTTGTTACTTGTTTTTAAAATTGGGCAGAAAATACTATTTTGTTGTTAATAGCAATGACTGGCTTCCTAAAATGCGTTTCATGGAGCCACAACCACACTCATAAATAGGATCTGTAAAACTGTTGGAAGTCATAACAGAAGACAACATGCCAAACTTAAAACAAATCGGATAAAAATTTAGGCTTCCAGGGGCTCAATAAGTCAAATCGGAAGATCGATTTATATGGGAGCTATATCTAAATCTGAACCGATATTCTTCTTCGCCTCGACGTTTTGAGTCGTTCTAGCCTTGTCCGTCTGTCCGTCCTTCTGTGAAAATCACGATAGCGGTCGATCACGTAAGGTTAACCGCTTGAAGTTTTGCTCTGATACTTAATATTGATCAGGGTCGTTGGGGGTTGCAAATGGGCCATATCGGTTCAGATTTAGATATAGCTCCCATATAAACCCAACTGCCGATTTGACTTCTTGAGCCCCTGGAAGCCGCAATTTTTGTCCGATTTGTTTTAAGTTTGGCATGTAGTGTTCTGTTATGACTTTCAACAACTGTGTTCAGTACGGTCCATATCGGTCTATGACCTGATATAGCTCCCATATACCCCCATCTCCCGATTTGACTTCTTGAGCGCTTACAAGCCGCAATTTTTGTCCGATTTGGCTGAAATTTTGCATGCGGTGTGCTGTTATGACTTTCAACAACTGTGCCTAGTAGGGTCGAAATCGGTCTAAAGTCTGAGAAAAATAATGATCTAGAAAATATTTTCAGAAAAATCTGAGCCATTAGAAATAGAAAAAATTTTGCTTTACAGAAAATGTCCTGAAGCATTCTTTTTATGCAAAATATAGCTTAAAGTCATATTTCTGTGTAATATAGACTGTCGATAGACTGAGTCTTTATCTTCTCTACTGTCATAAATTCCAAGTAAATATTTATTTGCCTGACCATTACTTATCCTCATGTTGATATTCTTCAGACGAATGGCATGTGCTTTAGCAAACAAAAACAAGTAAGAAGGCGTTAAGTTCGGCCGGGCCGAACTTTGGATACCCACCACCTCGGGTATATGTGAACCACATTTCGTCAAAATCCAGTGAAAAATGCATACCTTATGCCCCATAGCAGCTCTATAGATATCATTCGCTTTAGACCAAATGCTTATAAGTACAAGTCATTGTTCAACCGAGAGATCGGTCTATATTGCAGCTATATCCAAATCTGGACCGATCTGAGCCAAATTGAAGGCAAATATCGAAGGGCCCAACACAAGTCATTGTCCCAAATTTCGGCGACATCGGACAATAAATGCGCTTTTTATGGACCCAAAACCTTAAATCGAGAGATCGGTCTATATGGCAGCTATATCCAAATCTGAACCGATCAGAGCCAAATAGAAGAGAGATGTCGAAGGGTCTAAGGCAAATCACTGTCCCAAATTTCAGCAAAATCGGATAATAAATGTGGCTTTTATGGGCCTAAGACCATAAATCGGAGGATCGGTCTATATGGCAGCTATATCCAAATTTGGACCATTATGAACCAAATTGACGAAGGATGTCGAAGGGCTCAACGCAACGCTCTGTCCAAAATTTCAGCAAATTCGGATAATAAATGTGGCTTTTATGGGCCTAAGACCATAAATCGGAGGATAGGTCTATATGGCAGCTATATCCAAATTTGGAACGATCTGGACCAAATTGACGAAGGATGTCGAAGGGCCTAACACAACTCACTGTCCCGAATTTCAGCAAAATCGGATAATAAATGTGGCTTTTATGGGCCTAAGACCATAAATCGGAGGATCGGTCTATATGGCAGCTATATCCAAATCTGGACCGATCTGGGCCAAATTGACGAAGAATGTTGAAGGGCCTAACACAACTCACTGTGGCAAATTTCAGCAAAATCGGATAATAAATGTGGCTTTTATGGGCCTAAGACCCTAAATCGGCGGATCGGTCTATATGGCAGCTACATCCAAATTTGGACCGATCTGAGCCAAATTGACGAAGGATGTCGAAGGGTCCAACGCAACTGACTGTCCCAAATTTCAGCAAAATCGGATAATAAATGTGGCTTTTATGGGCCTAAGACCCTAAATCGGCGGATCGGTCTATATGGGGGCTATATGAAGATATAGTCCGATATAGCCCATCTTCGAACTTAACCTGCTTATGTACAAAAAAAGAATCTGTGCAAAATTTCAGCTCAATATCTCAATTTTTAAAGACTGTAGCGTGATTTCAACAGACAGACGGACAGACGGACGGACATGTCTAGATCGTCTTAGATTTTTACGCTGATCAAGAATATATATACTTTATAGGGTCGGAAATGGATATTTCGATGTGTTGCAAACGGAATGACAAAATGAATATACCCCCATCCTTCGGTGGTGGGTATAAAAAATAGAAATATTTTTCCTATTGACATTCTATGTATGTAAATGGAAATGCCTCAAGTTATTATTGTTGACAAGGATATCAATATTTATGGAGCTACAAATCCTTTTAAAGCTTAGCATGACCTCTGCCCTCTTGAGGCCATACATGTACGAACATAATAGCTATGATGTTTCGTGTCGAAACACTTTAATTCTCATTGATTGTTGTGCCATCAATGGCATTGGCTTTTTATGATTTTCTCTTGAATGCTAGCCATTACAATTTCATTGCCAACGCACGCAGGCAGTGGGGGAGGGAGGGGTGGTTGGAAGCCAACAATTTAGACTCCGCAAAGCCTTAATACGGAATCATCAGGAATGTCATCATCGGCATCATCAATGTTTATAATTGGAATTATTCAATAAGTCTGTCTGATCCTCATTTTGTTCATAACAAACGGCTAGAATACGAGAGCACAAAGCCAATTTTGAATTTTCATACTGCAGGATATCAGCATGTAAAAACTGCCCTCATGGTTGCTGGCATGACTAGCTAAGTGTATGTCTTTACATCCAACTGTCCACTTCTCGTCCATCACTCATTGAATGCAACAATGCCACAATGGCTGCAACACTTAATAAACAAAACTGAAGAGGCATACAAAAAGAAAAAATTAAGAAAGAAAAGGAAGTGATGGTTGAGAACGTCCCAAACGTTTAAAAGGGCCATGGCTTGCAAAATAACATCATCTACGGAAATAGCTAATCGTTAACAAATGAACGCACGAATCAGATAGTCTGTCCTTCTGTCCATCAGCTCTCCATCTACCTCCATCCCTAAGTGATGGTTCGCCTTTTCGCAAAACATGCCAAAGAGTCTTAAAAAGCCAGTCAATCCCTCACTCACTCATCCATCCGCTTATCTAGCAATTCGTCTCAGTCCTCAGAACATCTCCCTCTTTGGGTGATTTTATTTTAAGCCACAATCGCTGTCACAGGCATATCAACAAGTTATGCCATGATAATCCAACAAGTACATGCAATTTACAAGAATCCATTAAAAAACAAAAAGGAATAAATTTGAGTAAATAAACCACAAGGACATGGAAACGATCGAGGTCTGGAAATTTCGATAAAATGTGTAACACGTGTAAAAATTTACCATACTTCCTTAAATAAGGTCCTTGACCAATAACAGGGGAATCAAGGATGGGTGCGAAAATATAGTGAAAACACGGTAAGGAAGGGCAAAAGTCGGGCGGTGCCGACTGTATTATACCCTACACCTACACTATAAGTACAAAGTGGGAGCTATATCCAATTCTGAACCAATTATGATGGACGTCGGCGAGCAAATATGTTCAAACTGTAAAAAACTACGGTTGACATATATATGGGAGCTATATCCAAATCTGAACCGATTTCTATGAAATTCACCACTAATATCGAGTATCATAAGAAAATCCTTCCTGCCAAATTTCGAGAGAATCGGTTAACAAATGACCATTTTATTGCTGTATTACTGCAAATGGGATGAACATATATATGGGAGCTATATCCAAATCTGAACCGATTTCTATGAAGTTCCCCATTAACATTGAAGGTCATAAGAAAATCCTTTCTGCCAAATTTTGAGCGAATCGGTTTACAAATGACCATTTTATTGCATTATTACTGAAAATCGGACGAACATATATATGGGAGCTATATCCAAATCTAAACCGATTTCTATGAAATTCATCACTAACATTGAGGGTCATAAGAAAATCCTTCCTGCCAAATTTCGAGAGAATCGGTGAACAAATGACCGTTTCATTGCTGTATTACTTCAAATCGTACGAACATATATATGGGAGCTATATCCAAATCTGAACCGATTTCTATGAAATTCCCCACTAACACCGAGAATTAAAAGAAAATCCTTCGTGCCAAATTTCGAGAGAATTGGTTAACAAATGACCATTTCATTGCTGTATTACTGCAAATCGGACGAACATATATATGGGAGCTATATCCAAATCTGAACCGATTTCTATGAAATTCCCCACTAACACCGAGAATTAAAAGAAAATCCTTCGTGCCAAATTTCGAGAGAATCGGTTGGCAAATGATAATTTTATTGCTGTATTACTGCAAATCGAACGAACATATATATGGGAGCTATATCCAAATCTGAACCGATTTCTATGAAATTCACTACTAACACCAAGATTCATGAGAAAATCCTTGCTGCCAAATTTCGAGAGAATCGGTTAACAAATGACCATTTTATTGCATTATTACAGACAGACAGAGAGACGGACAGACAGACGGACAGACCGACAGACAGACAGACAGACAGACAGACAGACCGACAGACAGACAGACAGACAGACAGACAGACAGACAGACAGACAGACAGACAGACAGACAGACAGACAGACAGACAGACAGACAGACAGACAGACAGACAGACAGACAGACAGACAGACGGACGGACAGACACACGGACAGGCGGACAGACAGACGGACACACAGACAGACGAACATAGCTAAATCGAATCAAAAAGTGATTCTTGAGTCGATCGCCATACTTATCAATGGGTCTATCTCTCTACCTTTTGGGTGTTACAAACAAATTCACTAAGTTTTAGTACCCTGTACCTTTGTAGTGGTGTAGGGTACAAATATTGTAGTTTTCCTTCTCACCATTATCATTGGGAATATATTCTTCCTGCTTTGGGATCAACTCACCTGTAAAGAGAAGAGATGTAGATTCATTTGATTTTTTTGTAAAACAGATTTTTATTTTTTTTTATTTTATAAAACAAGTAAAAGTATGTCAAGTTCGGCCGGGCCGAATCTTGGATACCCACCACCATGGATTCTGGTAAAAAATCTAGGCACCGAACAAAGATGATCGAGAGACCGCTCTACATGGGAGCTATATCAGGTTATAGTCTAACTTAGACTTTGGCACAGTTGTTCGAAGTCGTAACAGAGCACTGCACTCAAAATTTCAGCCAAATCGGACAAAAACTGCGGCTTGTAAGGGCTCAGGAAGTCAAATCGGGAGATCGGGTATATGGGAGCTATATCAGGTTATAAACCGATTCAGATTGTACTTGGCTCAGTTGTTGGGAGTCATAACAGAACACTATGTGCGAAATTTCACCCATCTCGGATTGAGGCTTCCAGGGGCTCAAGAAGTCAAATCGGAAGATCGGTTTATATGGTGGCTATATCAGGTGATATACCGATTTCAACTTTACTTAGCGCAGTTGTTGGTAGTGGTATTAAAAAACCACGTGCAAATTTTCAACTAAATCGGATGATAAAAGCGTGTGAAAAATTTCAAGCGGCTAGCTTTACTGCTTCAAAAATTAGCGTGCTTTCGACAGACAGACGGACGGACAAACGGAAGGAAGAAATTAGTGGGGGTATACTTATTTCGTCCTTCCGCAAGGCGTTTGCAATTTTGCACAAAGACTTCATATTGGTGTAGGTCAGCTGTGATTGTAAATGGGCCAAATCGGTCCATGTTTTGATATAGCTGCCATATAAACCGATCTTGGGTTTAGACTTCTTGAGCCTCTAGAGGGCGCAATTGTTATCCGATTTGACTGAAATTTTGCACATAGTGTTTTGATATCACTTCCAACAACTGGGCGAAGTATGGTCCAAATCGATCCATATCCTAATATAACTGCTATATAAACCGATCTGGGGTCTTGACTTCTTGAGCTTTTAGAAGGCGCAATTCCTATCCGATTTGGCTGTAATTTTGCACGTGGTGTTTTGGTATCACTTCCAACATTTATGCGAAGTATGGTCCAAATCGGTACATATCCTGATATAGCTGCCATATAAACCGATCTTTGATCTTGACTTCTTGAGCTTCTAGAGGGATATAGCTCCTCCTCCGTCCATATTCATTATTCTTTGTTAGCCTAACAAGAGATACTGCGCAAAGAACTCGACATATGCGATCCATGGCGGAGGGTATGTAAGATTCGGGCTGGCCGAACATTGCACGCTCTTCCTTGTTTTATATCGGGAGGGGGCGGACTCTCCCCCTTACCCCAAGAGTATTACCCAAAAATTAAAGTAGACCGATCGGGACAATATGGGATTCAAATGAAAGATATTCAAGAGTAGAGTACGAATTTCATAATAAAAGTTGGGTCCAAGTACCTGGGGGCCGCCTCAGCCCCAAAAACCCTTTAAAATAGGATTATTTGACGATCATGACAATAGGATACTCAAATGAAAGGTATTCGCGAGTAGATTAGGAATATGGTCCGGCAGTAGGTATAGGCTTTATAATTTATTGATAACGGAAAGGGGCGGACCCTCCACCGATACCCCAAAAACACCACCCAAAATCAAAAGTGGACCGATAAGGACTATAGGGGTATCAAATGAAAAGTATACGCGGGGTAGATAACGAATAGGGCATACAAATTCATGTCCAAGTATAGGGGATCACCACACCCCCACAAAAACTCGCAAAATGGGCACATTAGCCAATCACGGATATATGGGACTCGGTATATATATATGGGACCCCGTATAGACTAAAAAACGGCAGAATCAATTTTCTCAAATTTTTGGAATATTTTAGGTTGGTCTGAAAGGAAACGTAGGTTAGATAATTTTTCGTTATCGCAAGGGGAATGGACCTTCCCCCTTATGCCACAAACACAACCCAAAACCAAAAGTGGACCGATCGGGACAATATAGGTATGAAATGAAATGTATTGAAGAGTAGGATATGAATATGGTATTAAATTTGAGTCTATGTATCCACTGGGCCGCCCCAAACAGACATATTGAAGGTTCATTTCAATAGGGCGCTCAAATGAAAGGTATTAGGGTGTATCTATTTTCAGTGCAAAGTGCCGGTGGCCGCCCCAGCGACAAAACACCCTCCAAACGATTCATATATACCGGGCACGGCAATATGGGGCTCAAATTAAAGGGATTTGGAAGTGCAGCACGAATTTGATATTCATATTTGAGTCGAAATGTCTGAGGTGCCATCTCTCACCTAATCAGCACATTACCACCTGGAACCGGGAAGGGGCAAATTCTCACACATCAATGAGTGCTTTCCGACTCAAGTTTAAACTCAATGATAAGGGACCTATTTTATAGCCGAGTCTGAACGGCGTCCCGCAGTGCGACACATCTTTGGAGAAAATTGTTTAAATGACCATGTATGGTATGCTCTCACGCAATGTCGCCAACCTTAAGAGGAGATAACCCCCTTTATGTCCGATGTTCTCGCCAGGGTTTGAATGCGTTCAGCGTCATAGGCTACATTGGCACGAATTCGATATCCACATTCAGGGCGACGTGTCCTCACCCTAAACAGATATTTTAGAGAGTTAAAGAAGGCGCAGCGGAGCGGGCCCGGTTCGGCTAGTAGCTGTCATATAAGCCGATCTCGGGTGTTGACTTCTTGAGCCGCTAGAGGGCGCAATTCACTTTTCATTTTTAATGTCGACTTTTGTCTTCCCTTACGTGTCTATCTTGGATTTGACCCAAGATAGACACGTATTGCGCCCTCTTGAGCCGCTAGAGGGCGCAATTATTATACAATTTGGTTGAAATTTTGCATGAAGTGTTTTGTTTTGACTTTCAACAATTGTGCTAAGTGCGGTCTAAATTGGTTTATAATCTGATATAGCTCATATAAGCCGAACAGGGATCTTGATTTCTTGAGCCGCTAGATGGCGCATTTATTATCAGATTTGGCTGAAATATTGCATGCAGGGTTTTGTTTCAACTTCCAACAACTATGAATAGTTGGGTTCATAACCTGATATAGCTGACATATAAACCGATCTCGGGTCTTGACTTCTTGAGCCGCTAGAGGGCGCAATTATTATACAATTTGGTTGAAATTTTGCATGAAGTGTTTTGTTTTGACTTTCAACAACTGTGCTAAATATGTTGTAAATAGGTTCATAATCCGATATAGCTGTCATATAAGTCGATCAGGGATTTTGAATTTTTGTGCCGCTAGAGGGCGCATTTATTATCAGATTTGGCTGAAATTTTGCAACTTCCAACAACTGTGCTAAGTAAGGTCTACATCGGTTTATAATCTGATATAGCTGTCATATAAACCGATCTCGGGTCTTGACTTCTTGAGCCGCTAGAGGGCGCAATTCACTTTTCACTTTTAGTGTCGACTTTTGTCTTCCCTTACTTGTCTATCTGGGATTTGACCCATTTAAAAATTCTAATCGACCTTCGTCAATAAGATTCAGTTTTTTTTTCAAAATTCAGGGCTCAATCTTTAAGTGTGGCTTCGACACAAACAAGTTTTCTATAATGCAAAATAATTTATTTCATAAATATCCTTCAACAATAATGGTATATGAAACACGAAGCATTAATTGGTAGAAGGGTTTGCAGTCAAACCCTTCTACCAAAAAACGCAACAAGGACTGCAACAGTAGCAACAATGAAACCAAGAGCAAGCTCTTCGTCATCAGCCACTTACTAAAAATGCAATTAACATAATCACATTCGTAATTCTGCATACATGCAGTTTTTTTTCCATACACAGCGAGTGAGTGAGTGAATGGCCCATTTGAGCATTTCATTGCAGTTTTTCTTGCACTTTGTTTTGAATTTCCTTCTTGGCTTTGTGCGTTATTCGCCCTCTTTGGCACTTCGTCATTAAGTGCGTCAACGTTGCTTGCATTCATTGTTGCAAGGCAACTCCTTGTCATGCGTTGATTGCATTGTTGTCGCTGTTAAGAGATGGCAAGCGAGCTCTCTTAATGTTGCAACAAAAATATGCGTGCAGTAAATTTGTTTCTTTGCGGCAGTGGCAGCAACAGCAACAGAACATCTTTTTCTACTACATTTAAACGACATCAAGAACAACGGGTAACATTGAAGTATAAAATTGAAACAAAATTGCAACAACTACAAGTGCCGCAGTCTGGGCGATGCATAACCCAGGAAAATTTTTGGTTAAAGGGTAAAAAGGTGGCTACAGTACGAGAATATTTTGAAATTCTGGGGAAAGGGCTGCACTACTATCAAACCTTAATGTAGGGACATTTTCATGGGATAGCCAGAAGGATCGTTTTTGGAGTACCCTAGGTTAGACTATAGTGGCCCATTAACCTTCCACTAAGGAACAGCGACAAACTTCTTACATATCAATGAGTGCAGTCCGATTCAAGTTTAAACTCAATGATAAGGGCCCTCCTTTTTATAGCCGATTCCGTACGGCGTGCCGCAGTGCGACACCTCTTTGGAGAGAAGATTTTACATGGCATAGTACCTCACTAATGTTGCCAGCATTAGAAAGGAAAACCAACGCTGAACGTTTTTTTCTGATGGTCTCGCCAGGATTCGAAACCTTGCTAACCTCAGCGCTAGGGTTGCCTCCCTGGTTATAATGGCAGTTTCTCTTGGAATCACTTCGGCAAATTTTCTCCATTCTGAGGCAACAGACCAAAAACTTTGATGGAAATCAAGCAAATCTCTGCACTGATATTCCGAGCTCTCTAATAACTTATCTGGCGTAGAGCTCTTGCCAAACTGGTTAAAAACGTCTTGAAATGTTTACTGAAGGTGCATAATTATCCCGTGGTGAAAATAGGGAACTAAATTTTTTTGATATCTGAAGGGGGAGCGGACCCTCCCCCTTACCCTAATTTTCAGAAACGCCAGATCTCGGAGATGGGTGGTGCGATTTAAGCGAAATTTTTGTGTGCTCTCTTATAGTAACCTACAAACAAAAATTTGGTATACAAATTTCGGATGGGGTACCTGGGGGGAGCGCCCCACCCCAAAAACTACCATATATATATATATATATATATATATATATACGATATATACGATATATACGATTAAGGCGAAATTTTGTATGCTCTCTTATAGTAACCAAAAAACAAAAATTTAGTATCCATGTTTCGGATGGAGTACCTAGGGGGAGCGCCCCACCCCAAAAACTACCAAATATATATATATACACCAATCACGACTCAAACGAAAGGTATTTAAGATTAGAAAACGTATCTGATATCCAATTGTCGGACCAAGTGCTAAGGGGACCACCTCAAGCCCCAAAACTCCCCTAAATTGGACATATTTACCGACCATGGCAATATGGAACTCCAATGAAAGATATTTGCGAGTAAAATACGAATCTAATATCCCCCTTACCTTAATTTTGAGAAACGCCAGATCTCGGAGTTGGGTGGTGTGAAATTTTGTGTGCTCTCTTATAGTAACCTACAAACAACAATTTGGTATACAAATTTCGGATGGGGTACCTAGGGGGGAGCGCCCCATCCTAAAAACTACCAAATGTATATTTACACCAATCACGACAATATGGGACTCAAATGAAAGGTATTTAAGATTAGAAAACGTATCTGATATTCAATTGTCGGACCAACTGCTAAGGGGACCACCTCAAACCCCCAAACACCCCTTAAACGGACATATTAACCGACCATGGCAATATGGGACTCAAATGAAAGTTATTTGCGAGTAAAATACGAATGTGATATCCAAAGGGACAAAGTTTCCGGGGGTCCACCCCTTCCCCAAAACACCCGCCAAACAGGACTTATTTACAGGTCCTGGCAATATGGGGCTTAAATAAAAGGTATTTGAGAGTAGAATACGAATTTGATATCCAGATGTGGGACCAAATTTTTGAGCCCCGAGAACGTACCCCAAAGAAGACAAATTTACGACCATAGCAAAATGAGACTCAAATGAAAGGTCTTTGGAAGTGAAGCACGAATCTGATATCAATGTTCCGGAAAAGGGTCTAAGGGGCCACTTCACACCCATAACACCACTCAAATAGGAAGTTTTTACTGACCATTGCAATATAAGGCTCAAATAAGAGGTATTTTAGAGTAGAACACGAATCCGATATACACATTTTCAAAGCCATGTCACTGAGTGGCCGCCCCATCCTCCAAAACAGCCCCCAAACTGACACAGTCGTTGGAAGTCATAACAGAACATTGCGGCTTCTAAGCGCTCAAGAAGTCAAATCGGGAGATCGGTTTATATGGGACCTACATCAGGTTATAGAACGATTTTGACCGTACTCGACACAGTAGTTGGAAGTCATAACGGAACACCAAGTGCAAATTTAAGCGAAATCGGACTATAATTGCGGCTTCCAGGGGCTCATGAAATCAAATCGGGAGATCAGCTAAAATGGGGGCTATATCGAAACATGAACCGATATGGCCCATTTGCAATCCCCGATGACCTACGTCAATACCAAGTATCTGTGCAAAATTTCAAGCGGCTGGTTTAACGCATTCGACCGATATCGTGGTTTCGACAGACGGACAGAAGGACGGATGGACCGACAGACGGATGGATCGACGGATGGATGGACAGACGGATGGACGACAGGCGGACGGATGGATGGACAGACGGACATGGTTAGATCGACTTCCGACATGGCTAGATCGACCTTGGTCATAGGCCAATATTTTGAGGTGTTATAAACGGTATGACTAGATTTGTATACCCCCAGCCTACGGTGCTGGGCATAATAAAACTCGCCTTGAAATAAGTCCATTGTTACGCGTGCTATGTGGCATCGTTTTGTTGAAACCTTATTCTATGCAAGTCAAGCTCTTGCCTTTAGGAAAAAAGAAGTTGGATATCATCTCATGGTAGCGCTCACCATTCACAGTTACCTTAGGATACGCATCATCTTTGAAGAAGTACGGTCCAATGAAGAGACCAGCCCATAAACCGCACTAAACTGCGAAATTTTATACTCACCATCGAAGGATAGTCATTTTGTCATTCCGTTTGCAACACATCGAAATATCCATTTTCGATCCTATAAAGTATATATATTCTTGATCAGCGTAAAAATCTAGGACGATCTAGCCATGTCCGTCCATCTGTCCGTCTCTCTGTTGAGAGCTTCAGCTTCAGCTTCAGTCTTTAGAAATGGAGATATTAAGCTGAAACTTTGCACAGATTCTTTTTTGTCCATTAGCAGGTTAAGTTCGAAGATGGGCTATATCAGACTTTATCTTGATATAGCCCCCATATAGACCGATCCGCCGATTTAGGGCCTTAGGCCCATAAAAGTCACATTTATTATATGATTTTACTGAAATTTGGGACAGTGAGTTATGTTGAGCCCCTCGACATACTTCTGCAAAATGGCACAGATCGGTCCAGATTTGGCTATAGCTGACATATAGACCGATCCGCGGATTTAGGGTCTTAGGCCCATAAAAGTCACATTTATTATATGATTTTACTGAAATTTGGGACAGTGAGTTGTGTTAAGACTATCGACATCCTCCTTCAATTTGGTCTAGATCGGCCCGGATTTGGATATAGCTGTCATATAGACCGATCTCTCGATTTAGGGTCAAAGGCCCATAAAAGCCACATTTACAATCCGATTTTGATTAATTTTGGGACAGTGAGTTGTGTTAGGCCCTTCGACATCCTCCTTCAATTTGGGTCAGATCGATCAAGATTTGGATATAGCTGCCATATAGACCGATCTCTCGATTGAAGGTTTTGGACCCATTAAAGGCGCAGTTATTGTCCCATGTCGCCGAAATTTGGGACAGTGAGTTGTGTTAAGTCCCTCGACATTCTTCTTCAATTTGGTCCAGATCGGTCCAGATTTGGATATAGCTGCCATATAGACCGATGTCTCTATTTAAGGTTTTGGGACCATAAAAGGCGCATTTATTATCTGATGTCGCCGAAATTTGGGACAGTGAGTTATGTTGAGCCCCTCGACATACTTCTGCAAAATGGCACAAATCCGTCCAGATTTGGATATAGCTGCCATATAGCCCGATCTCTCGATTTAAGGTTTTGGGCCCATAAAAGGCGCATTTATAATCCGGTTTTGGCAAAATTTCGGATAGTGAGTAGTGTAAGGCCCTTCGACATCATTCTTCAATTTGGTCCAGATCGGTCCAGATTTGGATATAGCGGCCATATAGACCGATCTCTCGATTTATGGTTTTGCGCCCATAAAAAACGCATTCATAGTCCGATTTAGCCACAATTTGGGACAGTGAGTTGTGTTTGGCCCTTCGACATCATTCTTCAATATGGCCCAGATCGGTCCAGATTTGAATATAGCTGCCATATTGACCGATCTCTCGATTTAAGGTTTTCGGGCCATAAAAGGCACATTTATTGTTCGATGTCGCCAAAATTTGAAACAGTGAGTTGTGTTAGGACCCTCGACATTCTTCTTCAATTTGGCTCAGATCGGTCCAGATTTGAATATAGCTGCCATATTGACCGATATCTCGATTTAAGGTTTTCGGGCCATAAAAGTCGCATTTATTGTTCGATGTCGCCGAAGCCCCTCGACATGTTTCTGCAATTTAGCATAGATCGATCAAGAACAACACGAAACTTACATGAGCTGTTTGAACCAGTGTTGCCAAAAGAATAATAGTTAAAAAATCACCCTTTAGCCACTGACCAAGTTAAATTATTTCCCAAGTTTTTAAAATGTTCGCAAATGGAGATCAGCTTTAGCTGAATATTAGCATACATCCACAGTTGGTGCATAGTTGTGGTAATGTTTTAAACCAAATAAACCCCGGTAATGTAAAAAGTAATGATATACCCATTACAGGTAATGCTAAAAATAATGGTATGTGCTTAGACACTGTTTTTTTTTTTTTTTTTTTTTTTTGCTGGGAATGACTAAATTAAGGGAAAATGTTATGTTGTTGATGTAAAGCGTTTTTATTTCTTTGCTTGTTGTTTTACCGATGTTTTTCTTTGGTGATGTTGCATTACCTCCGTGTCAGCAAAAGGTTTTATAACACATTTTTTTTATTGACTCGACTCGACTCGAGTGGAGTGGAGTTGGCGTCGTCATTGTTGTTGGCAGCAACGGACAAAAAAAAAACGAGATGAAAAAGAAACTTAAGCGTGCCCATCAAAAGTCGTCAAATGTCAATCAAGAAAATAAGCAGAGAAGAATGAAGAAAGAAACAAAAAACCATTGCAGGGGAGGATAATGATGCAAAAAGCAAAAACACAAAATATGATGATTATGAAGAACAATGACTTCAATATGAGAAAAGCGAAAAAATTCACACACATTTTTTATGCAATAAGCTATACAATTTAGCATTACATAGTTTTTATCATCTAAATGTCAATAAGAAAGGATGCAATAATTTTTCGGTTAATAAAGAAAAAATATTTTAAAAATATCCAAAAAATCCATAATTTTTTTGCAGTATAAGTGAGACCGAATTGCTTGGCGAAATTATTAGAATACCTGAATAAATTCGAGGCTATTTACATAGCGTGGACTGGGGTTCCCAAGCATGAGGATATTGCGGGAAATTAAAAAGCGGATAAATATGTCAGAAAGAGCTCGTCCTAGGCAAACCATCCGGTTTCCGGCTTTGCTTGAGTGCCATTTGTGAGTCTACTGACCCCTACACCTCGTAGGCTAGTGTGAATTCAGTGGTGAGGTGGAAAACTGTCCATGGATGCCATAATGCCTTAAGTCTTTGGGTTGTCATCGTCCGATGGAGTAGCTGGCATTCGACAAGCTATCACTATGCAGTATGGGAGTAGTACATGGATATATCACAATATGATCACTGCAGCAATTTTGGTGAGGATGAGAAGGCGAAAGAGTAAAAGATTGAGGGACGGCGTTTTTTCTCAAATCTAGGCGATTTTACAAATGTTTGTTTCAAATATTGGGCTGCCCAAAAAGTTATTGCGGATTTTTCATATAGTCGGCGTTGACAAATTTTTTTACAGCTTGTGACTTTGTAATTGCATTCTTTCTTCTGTCAGTTATCAGCTGTCATCAGTGTTATTCACGTTCGTACTCGTTTTACCGTGCTCCTGCTTTTTTCAAGTTTTTTACCACAAACCTGAATTGTTAGATCACTTAACACCCAATCACAATTAGTTCGCGCCGCGGGTGATTACCTGGACGTGAAGTTGTGCACCTGGTGTGTTGTGAATAATTTACAATATATAAAACATTTTGTCACAAAACAGAAAACTATTGGCAAAAGTAAATATATATTTTTACGATAAACAACAGGGACAGACAATTATATTCAGCACAAAACAAATCATCTGTTCGTGTCTCCCATAATAGGGGCAACGACAGTGCTGCCAAGTTCGTATCACAGTTTACCATATGATACAATGAACAGCATTGCCATATATAACCACCAAAGTATTTGGCAGTTATTTTGAAAGTAATAGGGGAAATGGAGGACACTTCGTCCTCCGCCACTCCAAGAAATAGCATTAGCTGTTTCAGAGTTTCTAAACTTAAAGAGCTCGAGCAAATTAATGTAGAGCTCTTGGAAAAAGTTAAAACACTGGAGAATGTTTGTAATCAACTCCACCAGGAAAATGTATCCCTAAGAGCACAGTTTGCGGAAATTCAAACAGCAAACCAGAACCTCTCTATCAATGAAGATGTAATAAATATGGAAGATTCTAGCGAAAATACAGGCGTCCATGCCGAAAATAATGTTGTCCAGCCAACCGTGTACCTAACGGACGAGGAGGAATTAGCTAGGGAAACTGAATGGATCCTCAAGAAAAAGAAGAAGAGCCAGAAAAGGTCCAATACCCTGACACAGCAAACTGACGATGAAGTCTCTACTACACCAGCAGTCCAAGAGATGCCTGCTAAAACACCAGAGAATGCGGAAACCGCCGAGCCAAGGCCCCCCACAAGGCCACTTCGCCCACCACCTATTATAGTAAGTGCTGTCGAAAATTTCGGAGAACTTCGTAATATAATTAAACCTAAAGCAGTGAAAGGCTTCATTGCAAAGCAAATAAACAAACACTCCCAAAAAATATCTACCTTTGAAGTCAATGACTACAGAGAAGTCACAAAAGCCCTCAATGAGGCTAATATTCCATGGCATTCCTTTGAAAATAAGCATGAAAGACCTATTCGCGTTATTGCAAAGAATCTACACCATACATGCGACCCCATCGAAATTATTTCGGACTTGAAAGCTCAAGGTTTCAAAATTTTGAATGCTTTCAATAAGACCCACTTCTACACAAAAGATCCGCTAGATATTTTTATCCTAAGTTTTGATCCTACTGAAAACTTAGATAGTATTTATAAAATAAAACATATTTTAAATACTGTTGTTAAAATTGAAACAATAAAATTACCAAAACACATCCCACAATGTAAGAACTGTCAAGGTTACAACCATACGAAGAATTATTGCTCGAAACAACCTAGATGTGCCAGATGTGCCGGCAAACATGAAACAAAAAACTGCGAAAAACCTACTGTGTTCCTTCCTAAATGTTGTAACTGCGGTGAGCAACATCCGGCAAGCTATAGAGGCTGTATCGTAGCTAAAGAACTACAAAAACTGCGCAACCATAAACAGAAATTACAGAAAACCCTGCAACCTCAGCCAGTCGAAAATCTCTCACAAGCAATCCCGTGCACTTCCGCCAATACAGTATCAATTCCACAGAGAATTCAACCGCAACAACAACGTCCAAGTCAATCATACTCTGCAGCAACGAAATTAAATAGTACACAGCAAGCAAACGCAAGTAAGCCCAATTACGAAAACACACTTAGCAAAATCTTGTCTAAATTAGAAGCCATTGAATCCTTCAATAAATCATTAGACATGCGTTTAAGCATACTAGAAGAAAATTTCTTTGGTACACTTATACAAACGTAATGTTATCAATGTTAAAAGTGATGCAATGGAATGCAAACGGTCTACTGAGGCATAAAAACGAATTAGAATTCTTATTAATAGAAAAAAATATCGACGTGTGTCTTATAAGCGAAACACACTTTGTCAAAGACTCCTACCTAAAGTTAAAAAATTATGATATATACCACACAGTTCACCCCAGTAATAACTCAAGAGGAGGGAGCGCGGTCATTGTTAAAAGCTCGATCGAGCATTGGCTCGAAAATAAGATAGGTGTACAGGAATTTCAAGCTACAACGGTTACAATTATAGTAGACAAATCTCCGTTATCTATAACATCTGTATATAGTCCACCGAGGCACAACATAAAATCCAAACAGTATGAAGAACTTATTAACGCACACAAACATAAGTTTATGATGGGAGGTGACTTCAATGCGAAGAATATCCAGTGGGGCTCTAGACTAACTACGCCTAAGGGCAAAGAACTCTACCGTGCACTGCAGCATACGGGTTGTGCAGTAATTTCAACTGGCAAACCTACTTATTGGCCCACAGATATCTCGAAAATTCCTGACGTGATCGATTTTTTTGTAACTAGAAAAATCGAACGAACCAAACTTATAATAGAAGAAGGTCATGAACTAAGTTCTGATCACTCTCCGATTTATCTGACGTATTCGAGCCAACCTAATGTTAAACAATCCTGCGCCGTCTTAACTAATAAGTATACAGACTGGGACTATTTTAAACATCTCATTACGAACTCAGTTAAGCATTCACCCATTAATAGCAAGGAAGACATCGAAGAAGAAGTAGACGTTTTCACAAAAATAATTCAATTAGCTGCTTGGAATAGTACACCGAAGGTAATTATCCCCCAAGGTGCAACGGCATACCCCCAATATATTTTAAATAAAATAAAAGAGAAAAGAAAATTAAGGAAAAAATGGCAAATAACACGATCGCCACGGGACAAAAGAAGGTTAAACTGTGCTACAAAAAACCTGAGCAGATTGACAAAAAAACACAACAATCAAACCTTTCACAATTACTTGGCAAATTTAAATCCAACCATCTATTCTAATTACTCCCTATGGAAAGCTGCAAAGAATAAACATAGACCAACACAACAAAAAGTTGCAATTTTAAATCATAACGGCCAATGGGCAAAAAGCGATATCGAAAAAGCAAATACATTCGCCCACGTTTTAAGATCTACCTTTTCAAATCCGTCACCAATAATTACCATCAATAACAATAATTCTTATCGAGATACTTCCTTTGAACCATTTAAAAAAATTACAATTAAAGAAGTATGGAATGCAGTGCAACAATTAAAAAACAAAAAGTCTGGAGGATTCGATCTTATAAAAGGAGATGTCTTAAAACAATTACCTTACCATGGCTTTGTTAGATTAACGACTATTATGAATGCTGTTTTAACACATAAATACATACCAACCTGTTGGAAAGTTGCCGAAATAGTGATGGTACAAAAGCCAGGGAAAAATCCGCATGACCCCAAATCATACAGACCAATATCTCTTCTTCCGGTAATTGGAAAACTTTTCGAAAAGCTTTTCTGCAAAAGGCTGGAGTCAATTGTCTCGACAAGGCATATAATACCCAATCACCAATTTGGATTCCGAAAGAAGCACTCTACTATTGAACAGGTTCACAGAGTTACCGATACCATTGAAAAGGCATTCGAAAATAAGAAGGTTTGTTCAGCTGTATTTTTAGATATCTCTCAAGCGTTTGACGGCGTCTGGCATAATGGACTTATAAACAAACTCAGAATGCTGCTTCCTGAAAATTATAGCGATATCCTCACATCGTATCTGAGAGATCGATACTACAGGGTACGGTACGAAAATGAATATTCCGAACTGCACCCCATACTCTCAGGAGTCCCACAGGGCAGTATCCTAGGCCCTATTTTATATCTTATCTATACTTATGATATGCCTCTAAACGAAAACTGTTTCATAGGAACTTTTGCTGATGATACGGTCTTGATGTCTTCAGGTTCAAGCTCAAAAGAATCAATAACTTGCTTGCAATCTGCCTTAAACAATATATCTAATTGGACCAAAGAGTGGGGACTAAAACTAAATAGTAATAAATCAGTTCACGTGGATTTTTCCAAGGTACACACTAGAAATACACCATTATACTTAAACTCTGAGCAAATACCAGTAGCAAACTCCGCAAAGTACTTAGGATTTACCCTAGATTCAAAGTTAACATGGAAAGATCATATTAATAAAAAGAGGGATGAGCTAGATATAAAATACCGTAACTTAAGCTGGCTAATTGGAAGAAACTCAGTCTTATCAACGGACAACAAACTTCTGATCTACAAACAGACGCTAAAACCTCTGTGGCAATATGGCATACAACTTTGGGGATGTGCTTCAAACAGGAATATAGAAAAAATACAAAGGTTCCAAAATAAAGCAATGAGATCAGCTGTCAATGCACCATGGTTTGTCCGAAATAGTGACTTACATCGAGATCTTAAAATGAAAACTGTAAAAGAGGAAATCTCTAACCATGCTCAGAAACATGCAATGCGGCTCCAGCAACATACTAACCCTGAGGCCCTAAAGCTGCTCGATTATTCGAATCAATTCAGAAGACTGCAACGATTCAAACCCCATGATTTGTTAACACGCTTCACAGGATAGAAGATAGATAGCATATTACGTAATAGAAATAAATTATCTTAATTCAAATATTTTGTATTAGGTTAATCTAATTACCCAATTATTTTTTAGTACGTCTGCATCAAAACTACTAGTTAGTCACTTTGTAATTAGAGACTAGTTGTAGTATTACTTTAAGCATGATACCTATTCAATAAATTTGCTTAAAAAAAAAAAAAAAAAAAAAAAAAAAAAAAAAAAAGTTATCAGCTGTTACTTTTAGCTTGCTTTAGATAAAAAGTGTAAAAAAAGTATATTTGATAAAAGTTCATTCCAAGTTTTATTAAACATGCATTTACTTTCTTTTAAAAAATCCGCAATTACTTTTTGGGCAACCCAATATATAGTCAAGGCGGGATGGTTCGGAGATAGGATTCGATGAGATCGTACACGCGATCATATAGTGCGTTGAATCACAGTGCCACTGGTTGGTAGAGCTGGCAAAATATCGATGACACTATCGATATTATCGATAACACTATCGAAATTATCGATAACACTATCGATATTATCGATGACACAATCGATATTATCGATAACACTATCGATATTACCGATGAAACTATCTATATTATCGATAACACTATCGATATTATCGAAAACACTATCGATATTATCGATGACACTATCGATATTATCGATAACACTATCGATATTATCGATAACACTATCGATATTATCGATAACACTATCGATATTATCGATAACACTATCGATATTATCGATAACACTATCGATATTATCGATAACACTATCGATATTATCGATAACACTATCGATATTATCGATAACACTATCGATATTATCGATGACACTAACGATATTATCGATATTTTAGTTTTTTGTCTGAATATCGATTGATATTTTTCCTAGTGATACTCTCGGCAAAATACTTTTTTTTGCAAAATTGGACAAAATTAAGCTATCCTATACTGAATGTATCCTTTGAAATACATTCCGCCTATAGCGAGCGGCCATTATCCAAATGGGCTAACATTTCGTACAATAATTTCTCTCATGATTTCCAACTGACTTTAATCATTTTGATTTTATTAGGTCTGTACCACAACGGGCCAACTGGTACTTCGATAAAGATCCATACACCTCAAACACTCAACCACTATTTGTATACCTATCATTAATGGGTAGTGTGGTAAACTTATGTAGTTATTCCCCAGAGGGATCAATTCTTATCCGATTTCAATGAAATCGTATGTTCTGATTACCAATAACTGTGCCAAAAATTGGGCCAAATCAGTTCATAAACTGATATAGCTGCTAAACTGATCTCAGATCTCGGCTACTTGACTTCTTGAGCCTCTAGAGGGCGTAATTCGTATCTGAATTGGTTGAAATATTGCAAAACGTATTTCGTTTTGACTTTCAATGACCGTGCCAAGAATGGTGCAAATCTGTACATAATATGATATAGCTGCCATACAAATTGATCTGGGATCTTGACTTCTTCAATTTCTGCAATAGAAGGCGCAACTACCACCCGATTCGGGTAAAATTTTGCACGTAAAGTTTTATCATGAAAAGTAAAGACTTGTAACCCGATATAGCTTCGATATAAACCTGTCGCCCGAATTCAGCCTCTAGGGGGCGCAGTTTTTTGGCTGAAATTTCAAACGTGTTTTTTTTTTACGACTTCTAATAGTCATGAAAAATACGTTCCTACGTCATCTGTAGATGTGTCTCCTATATATGTGAAAAAATCCTTCAAAAACTTTTCAATACGATACATGGTGGAAGGTCTAGGGGATTCGGCACGGCCGAACTTTACGCGCTTTTATTTGTTGTACACACCACTGAAGGTTGAGGGCAAAACTATTTTGCCATTCAGTTTGCAACACATCAAAATAGCCATTTCCGACCCGTATAAGGTAAACATATTCTTGAGCGTCGTAAAACACTAAGACCATCTAGCCATGTCCGTTCGTTTGTCCTCCCGTCCGTCTGCCTGTCTGTTGAAATCACGCTACAGCCTTTAAAAGAGATATCCTAAGAAACAGGGTAGTTTTGGTTGTAGTAACTCTTCCTTAGGGAAAGGGTAGTCTTGGTACCCTTTCCTTAGGGATAGCGTAATTTTAGCACCCTTTCCTCTGGAAAAGGGTAGTTTTTGTACCCTTTCCTCTGGAAAAGGGTAGTTTTTGTACCCTCTCCTCTGGAAAGGGGTAGTTTTTGTACCCTTTCCTCTGGAAAAGGGTAGTTTTTGTACCCTTTCCTCTGGAAAAGGGTAATTTTTGTACCCTTTCCTCTGGAAAAGGGTAGTTTTTGTACCCTTTTCTCAAGAAAAGAGTAGCTTTATTACACCGCCACAGGGAAAAGGTAGATTTAGTACATTTTCCTCAGGGAAAGGGTAGTTTTAGTACCCTTAACTCAGGGAAAGGGTAGTTTTAGTACCCTTAACTCAGGGAAAGGATAGTTTAAGTACCAATACCTCAAGGAAATGGTAGTTTTAGTGCCTTTTCCTCGGGGAAAGGGTAGTTTTGGTGCCCTTTCCTCAGGGAAAGGGTAGTTTTGGTAACCTTTCCTCAGGGAAAAAGTTGTTTGAGTACTCATACCTCAGGAAAATAGTAGTTTTAATACCCTTTACTCAGGGAAAGGGTAGTTTTAGTACCACTAACTCAGTTAAAGGATAGTTTTAGTTCCCTTAACTCAGGGAAAGGGTAGTTTTAGTACCCTTTCCTCAGGAAAAGGGTAGTTTTGGTACCATTACCACAGGGGAAAGGTAGTTTTAGAACCAATAGCTCAGGGAAATGGTATTTTTGGTGCGCTTTCCTCAAAGAAAGGGTAGTTTTAGTACCCTTAACTCAGGGAAAGGGTAGTTTTAGTACCCTTTCCTCAGGAAAAGGGTAGTTTTAGTACCATTTCCACAGGGGAAAGGTAGTTTTAGTATCCATACTTCAGGGAAATGGTAGTTTTAGTACCTTTTGCTCCATGAAAGTATAGTATTAGTACCCTTTCCTCAAAGAAGGAAAATTTTAGTACCATTTGCTCAAGGAAAGGGTAGTTTTAGTACCCTTTCCTCAAAGAAGGGAAGTTTTAGTACCATTTGCTCAAGGAAGGGGTAGTTTTAGTACCCTTTCCTCAAGGAAAGGGCAATTTTAGTACCCTTTCCTCGTGGAAAGGGTAGTTTTAGCATACGTTCTTTCAAGAAAGGGTAGTTTTATTACCCTTCCTTAGGGAAAGAGTAGTTTTGGAGCCTTTTCCTCCAGGAAAGGGTAGTTTTAGTACCGTTTTCTCAGTAAAAGTGTAGTTTTAGTACAATTTCCTCAGGGAAAAGGCTAGTTTTAGTACCCTTTCCTCAGGGCAAGGAAAGTTTTTGTACCCTTAACTCAGGGAAAGGGTAGTTTTGGTGCCATTTTCCTTAAGGAAAGGGTAGTCTTATTACCCTTTCCTCAGGAAAAGTGTAGTTTTGGTGCCCTATCCTCAAGGGAAAGGTAGTTTCCTCAGGGAAAGGGTAGTTTTGGTGCTCTTTCCTCAAGGAGAGGGTAGCTTTAGTACCATTTCCTCTGGGGATGGGTAGTTTTAGTGCCCTTTCCTCAGGGAAATGTAGTTTTAGTACCTTTTCCTCAAGAAATGGGTAGTTTTGGTACCATTTCCACAGGGGAAAGGTAGTTTTAGTACCCATACCTCAGGGAAATGGTAGTTTTAGTACCATTTTTTCTGGGAAAGGGTAGTTTGAGTACCCTTAATTCAGAGATACGGTAGTTTTGGTGCCCTTTCCTCAAGGAAAGGGTAGCTTTAGTACCCTTTCCTCAGGGAAAGGGTAGTTCTGGTACCCTTTCCTCAGGGAAAGGTAGTTTTGGTACCCATACCTCAGGAAAATGGTAGTTTTGGCACCCTTTCCTCAGGGAGGGGGTAGTTTTTGTACCCTTTCCTCAAGGAAAGGGTAGTTTTAGTACCCTTTCCTCGGGGAAGAGGTAGTTTAAGTACCCTTTTTTTCAGGGAAAGGGTAGTTACAGTACCCTTAATTCAGAGATACGGTAGTTTTGGTGCCATCTTCTCAGGGAAAGGGTAGTTTTAGTACCCTTTCCTCAGGGAAAGGGTATTTTTGGTACCCTTTCCTAAGGGAAAAGGTAGTTTCGGTACCCATACCTCAGGGAAAGAGTAGTTTTAATACCCTTTCCTCAGGGAGAGGGTAGTTTTCGTGCCCTTTCCTCAAGGAAAGTGTAGTTATAGAACCCCTTAATCGGGCAAGAGATAGTTTAAGTACCCTTCTCTCAGGGAAAGGGTACTGTAAGTACCCTTCTCTCAGGGAAAGGGTACTGTAAGTACCCTTCTCTCAGGGAAAGGGTACTGTAAGTACCCTTCTCTCAGGGAAAGGGTACTGTAAGTACCCTTCTCTTAGGGAAAGGGTACTGTAAGTACCCTTCTCTCAGGGAAAGGGTACTGTAAGTACCCTTCTCTCAGGGAAAGGGTACTGTAAGTACCCTTCTCTCAGGGAAAGGGTACTGAAGGTAACATTTTCTCACGGAAAGGGTAGTTTTCGTGCCCTATCCGCAGGGAAAGGGTAGTTTTAGTACCCTTTCCTCAGTGAACAGGTAGTTTTAGTACATTTTTCTTATGAAAATGGTAGTTTTAGTACCTTTTTCTTATGGAAATGGTAGTTTTAGTACCCTTTTCAAATTCCAATAGTTAACATTTTTAGTGTAAAATCTTATTCTAGCAACGTTACTCTCATTTCACTGCTATTATGAAAAGTTATATAGACATCTCGTTTGCCACTGTAGACCGATTTATCGGTGAAAGGTCTTAGACCCATTAAAGCCACACATATTATCCGCATTCGCTGAAATTTGGGACAGTGAATTGTCTTAGCCTTCTCGACGTCCTCATTAAATACGGCTTAGATTGGTCTAGATTTGGATATAGCCACTATGGGGACCGATCTCTCGATTTAATGTCTTTGGCCCATAAAAGGCGCATTTATTGTCCAATTTCGCTGAAATTTGGGATTGCTGGTTGTGTAAGTCTTCTCGACATCCCTGTTCAATACAGCTCATATCGTTTCAGATTTGGATCTGATGATTTAAGGTTTTTGGCTCATAAAAGGTGAATTTATTAATCGATTTTGCTAAAGTTAGGCCCAATGAGTTGCGTTATGTCCCTCGACATTCGTAACGAGTATGCTTAAGATCGGTCTGCATTTCGATATAACTGCCATATAGACCGATCTCTCAATTTAATAGGCGCATTTGATGTCCGATTGCGCTGAAACTGGGTAGAACGGATTGTGTTAGGCCATTCGACATCCGAATACAGTTTTAACCCATGAATTTGGTACAATGAGTTGTGTTTGACCCTTGCACAGCTTTCTTGAATAAGGTGAAGATCGGACTATAGACAAAGATCGGACTAAGATAAAGCTGATATTATGGCAAAAGAGTTTTAATATATGGTTGCCCACAAAATAATTGCGGATTTTTTTTTAAAGAAAGTAAATGCATTTTTATTAAAACTTAGAATGAACTTTAATCAAATATACTTTTTTACACTTTTTTTCTAAAGCAAGCTAAAAACAACAGCTGATAACTGACAGAAGAAATAATGCAATTACAGAGTCATAAGCTGTGAAAAAATTTGTCAACGCCGACAATATGAAAAATCCGCAATTACTTTTTGGGCAACCCAATATATCTCCGAGGTGATAGGTACCCAAAGTTCGGCCCGGACAAACTTGTTTTTTTTAGAAAATTTCAGTAGAGAATTTGGCAAAAAAAATAATATAAAAATAGATATTTTCATAATTTCTGATACATACTGTTTATCTATCCCTTTTTTGCCATCTAGGAAAGTGTTGACAGGTGCCGCCTTCCCAATGTATCCCATGTCACTCTCAAAAGAATGACTTGATGCCATTTCAACAAAATGCCATTCCTTGGGCAATGTAAACAATGCCAGTAGACTAATTTTATCCTTTCAAATGTCAAGTTCTATTTATGTTAAGGATATTTTCTTCCTTCGTGTAGTAGAGGCCTATCATCGCCTACAAATGAGTAAAGTCAGACACCTTGAAGGAAAATGCATTCCATCTAATCATTTGACGGGGGTATGGGAGAGAAAAATTCCTTTGGGAAAACTGGTCAATTGATTAAACGAAAACAAATAAAAAAGGGGTAAGAATTCCTAAGAAAACGCACCTGTTCTCACAAATACCATATACCGTATACCATATGCCTTTAGGCTTACTTCAGTGTGTGAGCCTCCAATGGAACAGTGCGTTAACTCTCTCACACTTATGCTCATAGATTTATGCACTTGTATTGGTGTGTTTGTTGTGTGGTTCAACTTTCTTGTTTTTGGTTGGTGGGCAGTAAACTCGTAATGCACTGCTGACGCATGGTGCAGCAATTGTGTTTGCTGCTGCCACTACTGCCTGCAATGGTTGGTTGCTCACTTGAAAAAAGGAAAGGGTAAAGCCATAGCGAATTGAACCCTAGCTGCCATGCAGTCTATCTGTTCTTTGAAAGCCTTCAAACTCCTCCAACAATAATTGAAAGAGACAATGAGGAAAAACAAAAGAAAATAAAAGAAAAATATTATAAAAAAAAAACAATTGACAATGTGAAGGGGGTTTGGGCAAGGGGGAAAGGGGTAAGGGGTAAGGAGTCTCCCTTGGCCCCTCACCCGTGCGCAGAAGGATGTGGGAAAAAAAGCTAAGCTACAACATGTTGACATTAAATTCCTGCATAAAACGTTTCTAGTTTTTGTTGTTGCTGCCATTACGAACAACAGGAATGACAACACCAGCAGCAACTGCAACTACAACAACAGTCATCACAATTATAATGCAACTTTAGCTATAGCAAAAACAATAACAACAATTATATTTTAAGGCTCAAGCAACTGCAGCCGGTGCATTGCCGTCAGCGCAACAGCCATAACTGCAACGATGCACAATGAGACGCCAACTGCAGTGGGGACAGTCAACGAAAAGCTGGCAACACTAGGCAACAAAATGATCAAAGACAAGTAAAAGAGCGTTAAAAGAAAACATCTTTGAAGGACCTACTCAAATAATGAGAATACCTTATAAACGCAAAACAAGTGAAAATGAGCTAAGTTCGGCCGGGCCGAATCTTATATACCCTCCACCAGGGATCGCATTTGTTGAGCTCTTTTCCCGGTATCACTTTTTAGGCAAACAAAGGATAAAAGAAAAGCATTGCTATGCCATTGGAGCTATATCAAGTTATGGCCTTATTCAGATCATAATTCGGCGAAGTCGTTGTACAAAATGTCAGAGCCAAATCGAAAAATATTTGCGCCCTCTAGAGGCTAGAAGAAGTCAAGATCCCAGATTGGTTTATATGGTACCTATATCAAGTTATGGACCAATTTGCGCCATACTAAACACAGTCGTTGGAAGTCATAAAGAAACAGGTCGCGCTAAATTTCAAACAAATCGGATAGGAATGGCGCCCTCTAGTGGCTCGAGAAGTCAGCATTCAAGATCGGTTTATATGGCAGCTATATCAGGTTATGGACCGATTTGCGCCCTACTAAACACAGTTGTTGGAAGTCATAAAGAAATACGTCGCGCAAAATTTCTGACAAATCAGATATGAATGGCGCCCTCTAGTGGCTCAAGAAGTCAGCATTCAAGATCGGTTTATATGGCAGCTATAACAGGTTATGGACCGATTTGCGCCATACTTAGCACAGTTGTTGGAAGTCATAAAGAAACACGTCGCTCAAAATTTCAGACAAACCGGAGAAGTATGGCGCCCTCTAGTGACTCAAGAAGTCAAGACCCAAGATCGGTTTATATGACAGCTATATCAGGTTATGGATCGATTTGAACCATACTTAGCACAGTTGCTAAGCCATATAGCAGTTTAGCTAAATCGAATGGGAATTGCACCCTCTAGAGGCTAAAGAAGTCAAGATCCAAGACTGGTTTATATGGCAGCTATATCAGGTTATGGATCGATTTGAACCATACATAGCACAGTTGCTGAAAGTCATAAAGAAACAAGTCGTTAAAAATTTCAGACAAATCGGAAAAGTATGGCGCCCTCTAGTGGCTCAAGAAGACAAGATACAAGACCGGTTTATATGGCAGCTATATCAGGTTATAGACCGATTTAAACCATATTCGCCACAGTTGTTGGAAGGTCATAGAGAAACAAGTCGTTAAAAATTTCAGACAAATCGGAAAAGAATGGCGCCCTCTAGTGGCTCAAGAAGTCAAGACCCCAAATCGGTTTATATGACAGCTATACCAGGTTATGGACCGATTTCAACCATACTTAGCACAGTTGTTGGAAGTCATAGAAAAATACCTCATGTAAATTTTCATTCCAATCGGATAAGAATTGCACCCTCTAGAGGCTAAAGAAGTCAAGATCCAAGACTGGTTTATATGACAGCTATATCAGGTTATGAACCGATTTTAACTTTTTTGATACAGTTGTTGAAAGTATGAATAGGAATTGCGCTATCTGGAGGCTCAAGAAGTCAAGACCCCAGATCGGTTTATATGACAGCTATATCAGGTTATGAACCGATTTAAACCATACTTGACACAGTTATTGGATATCATAATAAAATACCTCATGTAAATTGTCATTCCAATCGGATAAGAATTGCGCCCTCTAGAGGCTCAAGAAGTCAATACCCCAGATAGGTTTATATGACAGCTATACCAGAGTATGAACCGATTTCAACCAAAACTGGCACAGTTGCTGGATGTCATACCAAAAAGATGTGTGCAAAATTTCAGCTTTAGCGGATAAAAATTGCTCCCTCTAGAAGCCAAGAAGTCAAGACCCAAGATCGGTTTACATGGCAGCTATATCAAAACATGAACCGATTTGGCCCATTTATAATCCCATCCGACCTACACCAATAAGAAGTATTTGTGCAAAATTTCAAGCGACTAGCTCTACTCCTTGAAAAGTTTGCGTGCTTTTGACAGACAGACGTACTAATGGTCGGACAGACGGACGCGGTTAGTTGCACTTAGAATGTCACGACGATCAAGACTATATATTCTTTATGGGGTCTTAGACGCATATTTCGAGGTGTTACAAACAGGATGACGAAATTAGTATACCCCCATCTTTTGGTGGAGGGTTTTAAAAGAGAATCTGTGCAAAGCTTCAGCTTAATATCTCTATTTTTAAAGACTGTAGCGTGATTTCCACAGACAGACGGACGGACGTGGCTAGATCGTAGAATATTTCGAAGTGTTGCAAACGGAATGACAAAATGAATGTAGCCCCATCCTTCGGTGGTGGGTATAAAAATGCTAGTGTGCCCCATGACAAAAATCATTAGAGCAAGACACAAACGGCTGTCATGTACAAGAAAACACGACAAGAATTTCTAAGCCACATACATTGTTTGGCAAAATTTACGCGACAAAGAAATATCCATCACAAAGTTGATGTTTAAATGTGCGAAAACAACAATTCCCATAAATAGTTTTTTTTTTTTTTTTATACCAACCAAACGGCAATGCAAACGGAATGACAAAATGAATATAGCCCCATCTTTCGGTGGTGGGTATAAAAATGCTAATATGCCCCATGACAAAAATCATTAGAACAAAATACAAATGACTACCATGTACAAGAAAACACGACAAGAATTTCTAAGCCATATACATTGTTTGGCAACATTTACGCGCTAAAGAACTATCCATCGCGAAGTTGATGTTTAAATGTGCGAAAACAACAACTCCCATAAATAGTTTTTTTTTTATACCAACCACCATTGTTTGGCAACATTTACGCGATAAAGAAATATCCATCACAAAGTTGATGTTTAAATGTGCGAAAACAACAACTCCCATAAATAATTTTTTTTTATACCAACCAAACGGCAATGCAAACGGAATGACAAAATGAATGTAGCCCCATCCTTCGGTGGTGGGTATCAAAATGATAATATGCCCAATGGCAAAAATCATTAGAGCAAGACACAAACGGCTGCCATGTACAAGAAAACACGACAAGAATTTCTAAGCCACATACATTGTTTGGCAACATTTACGCGCTAAAGAACTATCCATCGCGAAGTTGATGTTTAAACGTGCGAAAACAACAACGCCCATAAAAATTTTTTTTTTTTAACCAACCACCATTGTTTGGCAACATTTACGCGATAAAGAAATATCCATCACAAAGTTGATGTTTAAATGTGCGAAAACAACAACTCCTATAAATAATTTTTTAATCCAACAAAACGGCAATGCAAACGGAATAAAAATGCTAATATGCCCAATGACAAAAATCATTACAACAAGACACAAATGGCTGCCATGTACAAGAAAACACGACAAGAATTTCTAAGCCACATACATTGTTTGGCAACATATACGTGATAAAGAACTATCCATCGCAAAGTTGATATTTAAATGTGCGAAAACAACAACACCCATAAATAATTTTTTTTATACCAACCAAACGGAATGACAAAATGAATGTAGCCCCATCCTTCCGTGGTGGATATAAAAATGGTAATATGCCCCATGACAAAAATCATTAGAGCAAGACACAAATGGCTGCCATGCATGAGAAAACACGACAAGAATTTCTAAGCCACATACAATGTTTGGCAACATTTATGCGATAAAGAACTATCGATCGCAAAGTTGATGTTTAAATGTGCGAAAACAACAACTCCCATAAATAATTTTTTTTTTGTACCAATCGTGGGGGCATACCAACCATGGGAGCATACTAATCTAGTCATTCCTCTGGTAACACCTCGAAATATAATCTGCGACCCCATAAAGTACAAATATTCTGGATCGTTTTGACATTTTGAGTCGATCTAGCCATATCCGTCCGTCCGTCTGTCGAAATCACGATAGCGGTCGAACGCGTAAACCTAGCTGCTTGAAATTTCACACATATGCTTAGTTTTAGTTTTGATGTACGTTGTTGGAGATTTTAAATGGACCATATCGGTTGAGATTGGGTTATAGCTGCCATATAAACCCATCTCCCGATTTGAATTCTTGAGCCCCTGGATGACGCAATTTTTATCCGATTTTGCTAAAATTTTCCATATGGTGTTCTCTTATAACTTTCAACAACTATGCCAAGTAGGGTCCAAAATCAGTCTATAACCTGATATAGCCCCCATATAAACCGATCTCCCGATTTGACTTCTTGAGCCCCCGGAAGCCACAATTATTTTCCGATTTGACTGAAATTTTCCATCCAGACAATTTAATTTAGTCAATCACTTCTTTTTTTTTGTTACTTTGTGTAATCGGTCAAACAACCACAACATGCCGTCAAGACTTAGCCAATATGACAATGCAAGAGAGGGTGCGTTAATGCAGTTTTCAATGTTGACATACAAGTTGTCATTCAACTTCAAAATGTTTGAATGATGAGGCTTTTCATGTTATACTCCACTCTATTCCACCATCCATGCCAATGCCAGACTCGTTAGCTTCTCCCCTTCTGACGAATGTCCCGTGATGTCAGTCAGTCAGTCATTCACTCTCATTGGTCGTGTGGATGGCGGAGGTTAATGTCGTTGTTGTAGCAGATGTCGCCCCACGGCCAATATTGCCAGGGAAAATGTGCACCCCGTGTTCAGTTGTTCAGTTATTCAGTTATTGAGTAATTGTGTCTATGTTCTAAACTTTTAAACAAACAAATCAGATCAGATCGAAATGAGGCGATACGAGTACTATTCGCATAGAAATGCGTAAGTCGTTGCAAAAAATCTAGATGGAGATGGAGAGCAGACAAGCTGTAAACTTAACATGAAGTAAACCGGAAGTTGTGCCATTTGTGTTTATCGCAAAAGTAGGGGAGCCATGTTGTTGTTGCAAATCATTGATTATCTAGCTATGATAACACTAGGGAAGAGGAAGGTGAAGCGTACCTTGACTTCGTCTTTGAAGGGAAATGAAGAAGGCAGCAGTATGAAAAGAAAACAAGTCATTAGTCAAACTTTAATAGAATTTAGAATCAGTTCAAGAAGAGGAGTAGGAAAATTTTGCATTTATAACCATTACTATGGGATAAGGAGTTAATGTTGTTGTTACATTGGTTGGGTTTTTCTAATTTGCTTGCTGGAAAATCTGCAAATGAGTTGGGAAATGACCAGAGGGATCTGGTGGAAAGTCGAATAAGATTGACTGGAAAGGTGTACAGGTGATGTGTGTTATGTTTAACCTGGTTAAAATCGGTATATCTAGCATGTTGTCATCCATCCTTGCCCAGAAAAAAATGCGACGACTGCCGGAACGTAATTGAGAACTGTTCTGGTTTGCCGGTGAGCTTAACTTCCAGAGAAGCTACAAGCGGAGAATGGTTTCCAAAAACGGCATTCCATCGAAAAAGGTTAACCCGTCCATTCTCTGGGGAATGGTATTCAGACCCATTAGATAAACTGCTTGATCAAGATGTTTTCGTTTCTCTCTCGCTCTAGGTCATGAAGATCCAATCTGACGTCCCACAGTGGGAGAAAATCGAAAAAACTAAAAAGTAAACAAAAAGAAGCGTAATAACTTCGGCCGGGCCGAATTTCATAAACCCTCCACCATGTATCATATTTGTGAAATTTTTTGAATGAATTTTTCATATATATATATATATATGAGCTATATCAAGTTATTGACCGATATGGACCCTACTTGCCATGCCGTACAAGTCACATGAAAATATCACCTCCAAAATTTCAGGCAAATTGAGTAAAAATTTTGCCTTCAAGAGGCTCAGAGAGTCAAATTGGGAGATCGATTTATATGGCAGCCATATCAGTTTATGAACTGATTTAGACTATACTTGGCACAGTTGTGGGAAGTCATATCAAAACGGAAGTCAGTCAAATTAGATATCAATTGCGCCCTCTAGAGGCTGAAGATGGCAGCTATATCAGGATATGAACTTATTTAGACCATACTTGACACAGTCCTACCTTAACGATATGTGCAAAATTTCACCCAAATCGGATAAGAATTAAGCCCTCTAGAAGTTCAAGAAGTCAAGACCCAAGATCGGTTTACAAGGCAGATATAATAAATCATGGACCGAAATGGCCCAATTACAATCCCAACCGACCTACACTAATAAGAAGAATTTGTGTAAGATTTCAAGCGTCTAGCTCTATTCCTTCGAAAGTTTGCGTGTTTTCGACAGACGGATGGCCTAACGCTAGATCGCCTTAAAATGTCATGACGATCAAGAATATATATACTGTATGGGGTCTTAGACGAATATTTCGAGGTGTTACTAACGGAATGACGAAATAAGTGTGACCCCATCCTATGGTGGAGGGTATAAAAATATGCCGTGTGAGAACGACTAGAAGTTTGGAATGGTTAGAGCTGCTAGCAAGATCAAGTTCAAATTTTCAAGGTCCTAGCCTGTTTGGGCGCCCTAAAGTTGGTCTCCTTGGTATTTTGAAAATTTGTTGGGGCTATATAAACATCGTTTGTGGTTCAGACAGATCTTCCGCTAAAGGGTCTGAAGGCCATAAAAACTTAATTTATTATCCGATTTTGCTGAAATTTGAAACAGTGAAATATTTTTCGCCTCTTGACACCCGACCTAAATATAGTTCAAATCGGTCTATATTTAGATACATAGGCATATAGACCGATCTCCCGATAGAGGGTCTAAAGGCCATAAAAGCTTTATTTTTTATTCGATTTCGCTGAAATTTGATACCGTGGGTTATTTTAGGCCTCCCGACAACTGACCTAAATATGGTTCTGATCGCACTTTACTTAGATATAGCTGTCATATAGATCGATCTCCCGATAGAGGGTCTGAAGACCATAAAAGCTTTATTTACTACCCGATATCGCTGAAATTTTAGACAGTGGGTTATTTTAGGCCTCCCGACAACTGGTCCAAATATGGTTCAGATCGGACTATATTTAGATATAGCTGCCATATAGACCGATCTCCCGATAAAGGGTCTGATGCCCATAAAAGCTTTATTTATTACCCGATTTCGCTGAAATTTGAAACCGTGGGTTATTTTAGGCCTCCCGACAACTGACCTAAATATGGTTCTGATCGGACTATATTTAGGTATAGCTGCCATATAGACCGATCTGTCGATAAAGGGTCTGAAGCCCATAAAAGCTTTATTTATTATCCGATTTCGCTGAAATTTAAGACAATGGGTTATTTCAAGCCTCTTGACATATGACCTAAATATGGATTAGGTCGGTCCATATTTAGATATAGCTGCCATATAGAGCGATCTGTCGATAAAGGGTCTGATGCCCATAAAAGCTTTATTTATTACCCGATTTCGCTGAAATTCGAAACAGTGGGTTATTTTAGGCCTCCCGACAACTGACCTAAATATGGTTCTGATCGCACTTTACTTAGACATAGCTGTCATATAGACCGATCTCCCGATAAAGGGTCTGAAGAACATAAAAGCTTTATTTATTATCCGATTTCGCTGAAATTTAAGACAATTGGTTATTTTAAGCCTCCCAACACCTGGTCCAAATATGGTTCAGATCGGACTATATTTAGGTATAGCTGCCATATAGACCGATCTCCCGATAAAGGGTCTGATGCCCATAAAAGCTTTATTTATTATCCGATTTCGCTGAAATTCGAAACAGTGGGTTATTTCAAGCCTCCCGACATATGACCTAAATATGGATTAGATCGGTCCATATTTAGATAAAGCTGCCATATAGACCGATCTGTCGATAAACGGTCTGATGCCCATACAAGCTGTATTTATTACCCGATTTTGCTGAAATTCGAAACAGTGGGTTATTTTAAGCCTCCCAACATCTGGTCCAAATATGGTTCAGATCGGACAATATTTAGATATAGCTGCCATATAGACCGATCTCCCGATAGAGGGTCTGAAGCCCATAAAAGCTTTATTTATTATCCGATTTCGCTGAAATTAGGAATAGTGCGCAGTTTTAGGCCTCCCAAGATCCGACCTAAATATGGTGCAGATCGAACATTAGTTAGATATAGCTGTCATATGGACCGATCTGCCGAAAAAGGGTCTGAAGCCCCTAAAAGTTGTATTTTTTAACCGATTTCGCTGAAATTTGCAACAGTGAGTTTTTTTTGAGCCTCCTGACACCCGACCTTAATATAGTTCAGATCGGTTTATAATTGGATATATCTGCCAAAAATACCAACATTTTGTTCTACAAAATTGAATAGTGACTTAAATGTGTTACACCACTCATTGTCCGTGCTGAATTTGGGTGCTTAAGATATCCAATTTTTACCCGAGGTGGTGGGTATTCAAAGTTCGATCCCAGCCGAATTTAACGCCTTTTTATTTGTTACTAGTTTTTTTTTCGGTTCTAACCCACTGTGCATCGATTGAAAATTTATGAGATGTCTGAGGTCATAGGCATTTTAAAAAATGCTGTCCATCGCAGCAGAACAAAAAAGTTTACACCAACTTACACGTATACCAATGTCTGCTATATCTCCAAGGATATGTTGATCAATCACTTTTCGGTAACTTTTCAATAACCACAAGTTCCTTCCACACAAAATTTTTATGGATTATTAAGCTCGACTCCTTTGGTACGACGACTAGGACGATATTAGAACGCCCGTGTGTTTGTCTGTTCATCCCCTTGTTTATTCATCTGTTAGTCAAATATTGGGTTGCCCAAAAAGTAATTGCGGATTTTTCATATAGTCGGCGTTGACAAATTTTTTCACAGCTTGTGACTCTGCAATTGAATTCTTTCTTCTGTCAGTTATCAGCTGTGACTTTTAGCTTGCTTTAGAAAAAAATTATAAAAAAAGTATATTTGATTAAAGTTCAATCTAAGTTTTATTAAAAATGGATTTTAAAAAATCCGCAATTACTTTTTGGGCAACCCATTACTACAAAAATTACCAGTCAGGCAATTTTAGGGAATTCGGATAGTGCTGAATGTTTACATGGCGCCATTATGTGTCTGAAGCACCATCGTAACATACATATGAGAATCCCGAGATCATTGCACATCCCTTGCATGCTTGATTTTGCAGTTCCATTTATGAATAAATGTAGACAGCACTTAAAAGGCACATGGATAGGAAAGACCACCGTAGAAGGCCACCTTAGCGCAGAGGTTAGCATGTCCTCCAATGACACTGAACGCCTGGGTTCAAATCCTGGAGAGAAAATTTTTCAGCAGTGGTTATCCTCTCCCAATGCTGGCGACATTTGTGAGGTACTTAGGCATGAAAAAACTTCTGCCCAAAGAGGTGTTGCAATGCGGCACGCTGTTCGAACTCGGCTGTAAAAAAGAAGGTCCCTTATCATTGAGCTTAAGCTTGAATCGGACAGCACTCATTGATGTGTGAGAGGTTTGCCCCTTTTCCTTAACGGAATATTCATTGGTAAGTGTTTTGATGTTGACGTCAGGATTTCAGCAGACATAGACATCAGATATTGTCCCCCCACACAAAATTCTTTTTTTTTTTTGCGTGCATTTCACCTTATTAGCATATGAATTGTTGATATCTCCATTGCAGAGGAGACAAGTGATACTTGACAAATGAAATAATCATGCAAAAGATGTTGGTTAACGATAATGACGGTGATATTGCAAAACTCATGTCTCTGCGAGTCAAACGCAACAACTAATTGTGAAAGAAAGCTTTTGAGCTTTGCCACCCCTGCAAATACACATTCAACTCGTACAACTTTTTATTTAGTTTCGCGCCATGATGAGCTCATGACATGGTTGGTCTCAATAAAAGGAAAATTGCTTAACAATCTCTTTATTTTTAATTTTCTCTCGTTCACATTTTAGTTCCCATTAAGTTATTTCATTATTCCTTTATTCAACCATCCATCCGTCCGTCCATGCATCCTTGCATTCATTTTTTTCATTCACTCAGTCATTCATATTTAGGGGGGGAAAAAAAATATGCACAGCGCAAGGCAAAACTGTGAAAAAGCAGAAAAAGTTGGTCGACTTAATTGTTATTCACTTAGGTCTGTGAGTTGTAGCCGCTTCGTTTCGTTTCGTTACGTTTTTCTGTTGATTTTATTTTTGCCACAAATTAGCTTTTTGTTAAAATTTGCATACGAATGTGTCCCCTTGTGTGGTGCATAGTTGTTGCCACTTGCAACTTGCAACATGATAAACTGCCATTGCTGTTGCTGCTGGATGAGGTCGCTGCTTTTTGGCGTTGTTGATGGTGGCTCCTTGCTGTTGTTGCCCATGTGGATGTTTTGTTAGGTGAGCATAGTTTTTTTCGCCTTTTGGCCTTGTTTTGTGCATTCCCAACACGTTTTATGTCATTTGTTTTAGTTTTATTGGCTTATGCAGCAAGTGCTGCTCCTTTGAAGCTCTCTACGTACACTTCTGTTATATGTGGCAGTTATAAGCATAGTTGAATAATTCGTGTGCTGGCAACAAAAAAACATCAAGGACCACCCACATAATTTTTTAATATCCTCATGATATAACACACTTGAAGAAATGAATAAAAGCCATCCAATTCGTGCCATAAATGAATGCTGAACATTGTAGAAGTCATTGTGTAATATTTCAGTTCATTCGGATAAGAATTGCCCCTTGTAGGGGCTCAAGCAGCAAAATCGGGAGATAGGTTTATATGGGAGCTGTATCAAGCTATTGATAGATTCAGACCATATAAGGCTCGTATGTTGAAGGTCATGAGAGAAGCCGTTGTACAAAATTTCAGCCAAATCGGATGAGAATTACGCCCTCTAGAGGCTCAAGAAGTCAAGATCCCAGATCGGTTTATATGGCAGCTATATCAGGTTCTCTACCGATTTACGTCATACTTAGCACGGCTATTGGAAGTCATAACAAAACACGTTGTGCAAAATTTCAGCCAAATCGGACGAAAATTGCCCGCTCTATTGGCTCAAGAAGTCAAGGTGCAAGATCGGTTTATATGGCAGCTATATCAAACCATGGACCGATTTAAACCATATTTTGCGCAGATGTTGGAAGTGCTACCTAAACACTACGTGCAAAATTTCAGATAAATCAGACCAGAATTGAGCCCTCTAGAGGCTCAAGAAATCAAGACCCAAGATCGGTATATGGGGCAGCTATATCAAAACATGGACCGATTTAAACCATACTTGGCGTAGTTGTTGGAAGTGCTACCAAAACACTATGCGCAAATTTTCAATAAAATCAGACTAAAATTGCGCCCTCTAGAGGCTCAAGAAGTCAAGACCCAAGATCGGTTTATATGGCAGCTATATCAAAACATGAACCGACGTGAACCATACTTGGCGTAGTTGTTGGAAGTGATACCAAAACACAACGTGCAAAATTTACGATAAATCAGACCAGAATTGAGCCCCCTAGAGGCTCAAGAAGTCAAGACCCAAGATCGGTTTATATGGCAGCTATATCAAAACATGGACCGACGTAAACCATACTTGGCGCAGTTGTTGGAAGTGATACCAAAACACTGCGTGCAAAATGTCAATAAAATCGGACGAGAATTGCGCCCTCTAGAGGCTCAAGAAGTCAAGACCCAAGATCGGTTTATATGGCAGCTATATCAAAACATGAACCGATTTGGCCAACCGACCAACACTAATAAAAAGCATTTGTGCAAAATTTCAAGCGGCTAGCTTTACTCCTTCGAAAGTTAGCGTGCTTTCGACAGACAGACGGATGGACGGACAGACGGACGGACATGGCTAGATCGACTTAAAATGACATGACGATCAAGAATATATATACTTTATGGGGTCTTAAACGTATATTTCGAGGTGTTACAAACAGAATGACGAAAATAGTATACCCCCATCCTATGGTGGAGGGTATAATAAAGCTTTTATGGCCTTCAGACCCATTATCGGGTGAACGGTCTATATGGCAGCTATATCTAAATATAGCCCGATCTAAACAATATTTGCGTCAGATGTCGGGAGGCTTAAAATAATCCATTGTTGCCAATTTCGGCGAAATCGGGTAAAACACAAAGCTTTTATGGGCTTTAGACCCTTTATCGGCAGATCGGTCTATATGGCAGCCATATCTAAATATAGGCCGATCTAAACCATACTTAGGTCAGATGCCGGTAAGCTTAAAATAACCCACTGTTTCGAATTTCAGCGAAATCGGGTAATAAATAAAGCTTTTATGGCCTTCAGACCCTTTATCGGTAGATCGGTCTATATGGCAGCTATATCTAAATAAAGTCCGATATGAACCATATTTGAATCCAATGTTAGGAGGCCTTAGACCACCCACTGTTTCAAATTTCATCAAAATCGATGAAAAAATAGAGCTTTTAGGGGTTTAAGACCCTTTATCGGCAGATCGGTCTATATGGCAGCTTTATCTAAATAAAGTCCGATATGAACCATATTTGGGTCAGTTGTCGGGAAGCCTTAAGCTACTCACTGCTTCAAATTTCATCGAAATCGGATAAAAAATAAAGTTTTTATGGCCTTCTGACCCTTTATCGGGAGATCGGTATATATGGCAGCTATATCTATATATAGTCCGATCTGAACCATACTCAGATCAGATGTCGGGAGGCTTAAAATAACTCACTGTTCTAAATTTCCGCGAAATCGGTGAAAAAGCAAAGCTTTTATGGCCTTCAGACCCTTTATCGGGAGATCGGTCTATATGGCAGCTATATCCAAATATAGCCCGATCTGAACCATACTTAGGTCAGATGATGGGAAGCTAACAATAACCCACTGTTGCAAATTTCAGCGAAATTTGGCAATAAATAAAGCTTTTATGGGCTTTAGACCCTTTATCGGCAGATCGGTTTATATGGCAGCTATATATAAATATAGTCCTATCTGAAGCATATTTGGTTCAGATGTCGGGAGGCCTAAGACTATTCCCTGTTCAAAGTTTCAGCAAAATCGGATGAAAAATAAAGCTTTTATGGCCTTCAGAACCTTTATCGGGAGATCGGTCTATATGGCAGCTGTATCTAAATATGAACCGATCTAACCCATTTTTGGATCAGATGTATGCAGGCCTAAAATAACTCACTGTTATAAATTTCAGCAAAATCGGATGAAAAATAAAGTTTTTGTGGGCATTAGACCCTTTATCGGAAAATCGGTCTATATAGCAGCTATATCCAAATAGGGTCCGATTTGGTCCCGTTCACGAACTTAACCAGCGTGCATCAGAAAGACGTATCTGTGCCAAATTTCAGCTCAATATCTCAATTTTTGAAGGCTCCAGAGTGATTACAACAGACGGACGGACAGATGGATAGACGGACACGGACATCGTTAAATCGTCGTAGTATTTTAACGACGATCCGAAATATATATACTTTTTAGGGTCGAAAATTGATATTTCGATGTGCTGCAAACGAAATGACTAAATGAATATACCCCCTATGCTACGGTAGTGGGTATAAGCAATTAGCTCATAAGAGGAACAACACTTTTTCAAAAAATTTGCAATTTTTTTGAAAAATTTTTCATTCTTTCAGAGCTAGATTTATTTTTTTCATATTTTTCATGTCTATCGTTATCTAGTCCTTCATACCTTTCATTTGATACCCATATTGTCTAAGTAAACAAAATGCAAAATTCTCAAGACCCCGTTGGTCCTTCCCGGGTCCAATTTTTATCATGTTTTTGCATATTCGTAATGTACTCCATAACACCTTTCCTTTGATACCCATATTGCCTAGGTTGGGAAACTTACCCCCAAGGTGGATTTTTCGCCTCTGAGGAGACCCAGGAGTCTTTACGCCAAAAACGAACTGGGGTCAAAAAATTAAATAAATCGGGGGTGCGCCCCATAAAGTGCAGTTTTCTTAGTCTCAAAATAGAGCAATTGACTATGGGGTACATTAGGATGGGCACAGGGCTCCATACCTCGAACGCATCTCACGAATACCAGTTATGATAGAATATTGCGAACAGAAATGCCAGACGTAGGTTAGGTTAGGTTGAAAAGAGGGTGCAGATATTAAACCGCCCCATGCCACAACGGACATACACCTAAGCCAGTAATCGGCTTGTTGTGCGCTCTAAAAACAATAAAGTAACCCCTAAACAGAAAATTTTAAGTTGGGAATTCAGTGCTACCTACAAAATCCTTAATTGTTTACAATACCACTCCCCTAAGTTGGCCCATGTCTGATATAGTGTTTCTCCACCTAAGTGCCGGTATCTGTTGGACGCGAAAGCCGGGCAATGGCATAGGAAATGCTCCAACGTCTCATCATCTTCCTCGCATGCCCTTTAAAAATACAAATATTCAACTGAAACTTTGCACAGATTCCTTTTTTGTCCATAAGCAGCTTAAGTTCGAAAATGGGCTATATCGGAATATATCTAGATATAGCCCCCGTATAGACCGATCCGCCGATTTAGGGTCTTAGGCCCATAAAAGCCGCATTTATTATCCGATTTTGCTGAAATTTGGTACAGTGAGTTGTGTTGGCCCCATTGACATCCTCCTTCAATTTGGCCCAGATCGGTTCAGATTTGGATATAGCTACTATATATACCGATCTCTCGACTTAAAGTCTTGGGCCCATAAAAGCCACAATTATTGTCCGAAATCGCTGAACTTTAGGACAGTGAGATGTGTTAGGCTACTCGACATCCCACTCCAATTTGGTTCAGATCGGTTCAGATTTGGATATAGCTGACATGTAGACCGATCTCTCGATTTAAGGTTTTGCGCCCATAAAAGGCGTGTTTATAGTCCGATGTCGGCGAAATTTGGCACAGAGAGTTGTGTTGGGCCCTTTAAAATACCTCTACAATTTGGCCTAGATCGGTACAGATTTAGATATAGCTGCCATATAGTCCGATCTCTAGCTTTGAGGGTTTGGGTACAGTGGGTTGTGTTGGGCCCTTTAACATCCTTCTTCAATTTGGCTCAGATCAGTTCAGATTTGGATATAGCTGCCATATAGACCGATCTCTCGATTTAAGGTTTTGGGCCTATAAAAGGCGCATTTATTGCCTGATTTTGCTGAAATTTAGTATATTTAGTTGCGTTGGGCCCTTTGACATCCTCCTTTAATTTGGCTCAGATCGGTTCAGATTTGGATATAGCTACCATATATACCGATCTCTCGATTTAAGGCTTTCGGTCCATAAAAAGAGCATTTATTGTCCGATTTCGCTGAAATTTGGTGATGTGAGTTGTGTTAGGCCCTTTGACATCCTTATTCAATTTGGTCCAGATCGGTTCAGATTTGGATATAGCTGCCATATAGACCGATCTCTCGATTTAAGGTTTTGGGCCCATAAAAAGCGTGTTTATAGTCCGATGTCGGCGAAATTTGGCACAGAGAGTTGTGTTGGGCCCTTTAAAATACCTCTACAATTTGGCCCAGATCGGTACAGATTTAGATATAGCTGCCATATAGTCCGATCTCTAGCTTTGAGGTTTTGGGCCCATAAAAGCCACATTTATTGTCCGATTTTGCTGAAATTTGTTACAGTGGGTTGTGTTGGGCCCTTTAACATCCTTCTTCAATTTGGCTCAGATCAGTTCAGATTTGGATATAGCTGCCATATAGACCGATCTCTCGATTTAAGGTTTTGGGCCTATAAAAGGCGCATTTATTGTCTGATTTTGCTGAAATTTAGTACAGTTAGTTGCGTTGGGCCCTTTGACATCCTCCTTTAATTTGGCTCAGATGGGTTCAGATTTGGATATAGCTACCATATATACCGATCTCTCGATTTAAGGCTTTCGGTCCATAAAAAGCGCATTTATTGTCCGATTTCGGTGAAATTTGGTGATGTGAGTTGTGTTAGGCCCTTTGACATCCTTATTCAATTTGGTCCAGATCGGTTCAGATTTGGATATAGCTGCCATATAAACCGATCTCTCGATTTAGGGTCTAAGGCCCATAAAAGCCACATTTATTATCCGATTTTGCTGAAATTTGGGACAGTGAGTTGTGTTAGGCCCTTCGATATCCTTCGTAAATCAGGTCCAGATCGGTCCAGATTTGGATATAGCTGCCATATAGACCGATCTCTCGATTTAAGGTTTTGGACCCATAAAAGCCCCATTTATTGTCCGATTTCGGTGAAATTTGGTGATGTGAGTTGTGTTAGGCCCTTCGACGTTCTTCTTCAATTTGGCTCAGATCGGTCCAGATTTGGATATAGCTACCATATATACCGATCTCTCGATTTAGGGTCCAAGGCCCATAAAATCCACATTTATTATCCGATTTTGCTGAAATTTGGGACAGTGAGTTGTGTTGGGCCCTTCGACATCCTTCGTAAATTAGGTCCAGATCGGTCCAGATTTGGATATAGCTGCCATATAGGCCGATCTCTCGATTTAAGGTTTTGGACCCATAAAAGCCCCATTTATTATCCGATTTTGCTAAAATTTGGTATAGTGAGTTGTGTTAGGCCCTTCGACGTTCTTCTTCAATTTGGCCCAGATCGGTTTAGATTTGGATATAGCTGCTATATAGACCGATCTCTCGATTTAAGGCTTTCGGTCCATAAAAAGCGCATTTATTGTCCGATTTCGTTGAATTTTGCCACAGTAATTTATGTTAGGTCCTTTGACATCCTTTTTCAATTTGGCCCAGATCGGTCCAGATTTGGATATAGCTGTCATATAGAACGTTCTCTTGATTTAATGTTTTGGGCCCATTAAGGAACAGGATAAAAACTTTTCTCATTACGACAGAAGATTATAGAAACACAATGAAAGTCAAAGCAGTCGTAATAGACTAAGTTTAAGCTGAAAGAAAAATTTCTTTTAGAGCAAAGCCATACAGGTTGTCACTGAGCTCTAACTCTTTGTAGGGAATGTTAAATGGATAAAGTCTTGCAAATCTCATTAGCATTGGTGATATTTTTTTCTATAAGCGCCATATGCGAACGCTTCGTTGGCCTTTCTGGTCATGCTTTCTGTTGATTTCTTTTCCTAATACTTTGAGTTAACCATTTTTGCATTTCATCTGACCTTGGACTATATTCACTTTACATTTTTCAGCCCAATTGTTTGTTACATTTACACACGGAGACCACGATTTCGAAATGATGGAAACCAAAAAAAAAAAATAAATAAAAGTAACCAAAAATAAGTTTTTCACATCTTTATTTTATTTTCATAGTCTCTGGAGGTCATAGCTGTGGTGTTGCTAAAACAGTAGAGGAAACTTTTTCTATTTGCCAGCTGCTTTTTTGTTACCCCTGAATATGCGTTTTTTTTGTTTCATTTGAAAATTTTTGTTTCGCTTACATCTTTCCACAGAGAGTGAGAGAGCATACATCACGTGTGGCAAAGTGCAAGCCAAGAACTTGTTGTTTGCTGTACGTGATATTGGATTTGTTTTTTGTTACGGAGCTTGGACAATGGTTGGGAAGAGCTTAGCACTCAGACTTGCCACAGAAACCCAAATAGCAAAAAAACAAAAAAAATCTTTTATTGTCTCATGTACATCTGGAGGACAAGGCAATCTTAGCCATGAACGTGTGTCGCCTAGGAAACTAAGGTATGTGAGGGACTTAATGCCCCTTCTGCTTCTTCTCCTTTAAGCTTTCGGTGTTTAAGGGGATGGGAATATCGTTTTTGGCATAAATGAAATTGAACTTCATTTGAATTAATTTGCATTTCCATGAATTCAATTGGTCTTGTTTGTGTGTCTTTTTTTGCTACCTATTTGTCTACAAAATTTGCATAATAAATTGGCACAGATGCTGATGCTTCGAAGATGTCCTGGCTATCGATGTGCGATGATGACGATGATGATAACGATGATGATGTCAAGTGCTATTAGAGATTTAAATGATTGACATTCCTGTGTGGCCAAGGTAAAGCAGCCACTTTGTCAATATTGAAATAAACTGTTCGAAATTTTTAATTAAATTTTTGTATGCCATGCATTGCAACATTTTATTTTGAGTGCAAAAAAAAAAACAAACGCTGGTTTCATTTATTGGAAATTTAGTAGTTCTTTGAAGTCAAGTGTTTGTTGAAAGAAATACACAAAAACTATTCCTTAGAGTTTTAATCAATCAAAGGAAGAGTTTTCAATTAAAAACTAAATTTTTAAGCTTATAGAAAAGGTGTTGAGTTAAGCCGGACAGAACTTTGGATACCCACCATCACGGGTATATATGTAAACCACCTTTCGCCAAAATCCGGTGACAAATGCATATCTTATGCCCCATAGCAGTTGACTCGAGATATTGGTCATAGCTTTAAATCGAGATATTGTCTAAATAACAGATATATCCAAATCTGGACCGATTTGAGAAAAATTGAAGGTGAATGTCGAAGGGCCTAACACAACTCACTGTTCCAAATTTCGGCGAAATCGGATAATAAATGCGCCTTTATGGCCCCAAAACCTTAAATCGAGAGATCGGTCTATATGGCAGCTATATCCAAATCTGGACCGATCTGGGCCAAATTGAAGAAAGATGTCGAAGGGCCTAACATAACTCACTGTCCCTAATTTCAGCAGAATCGGATAATATATGTTTTTATGGGCCAAAAACACTAAATCGGCGGAACGGTCTATATGGCAGCTATATCCAAATCTGAACCGATCTGGGCCGAATTAAAGAAGAATGTCAAAGGGCTCAACAGAAGCCCAAATTTCAGCAAAATCGGATAGTAAATGACGCTTTTATGGGCCTAAGACCCTAAATCGACGGATCGGTCTAAATGGCAGCTATATCCAAATCTGGACCGATCTGGGCCAAATTGAAGAAAAATGTTGAATGGCCTAACATGACTCACTGTCCCTAGTTTCAGCAAAGTAGGATAATAAATGTGGATTTTATGGGCCAAAGACACTAAATCGGCGGAAAGGTCTATATGGCAGCTATATCCAAATCTGGACAAATCTGAGCCAAATTGATGAAGGACGTCGAAGGGTCCAACATAACTCACTGTCCCTAATTTCAGCAAAATCGGATAATAAATGATGCTTTTATGGGCCTTATACCCTAAATCGGCGGATCGGTCTATATGGCAGCTATATCCAAATCTGAACCGTTCTGTAGCATATTGCAGACGTATGTCGAGGGGCTGAACACAATTTACTGTCCCAAATTTCGGCGACATCGGACAATAAATGCGCCTTTTATGGACCCAAAACTTTAAATCGAGAGATCGGTCTATATGGCAGCTAGATCTAAATCTGGTCCGATCTGGACCAAATTGAAGAAAAATATCGAGGGACCCAACACAACTCACTGTCTTAAATTTCAGCAAAATCGGATAGTAAATGACGCTTTTATGGGCCTAAGACCCTAAATCGACGGATCGGTCTATATGGCAGCTATATCCAAATCTGGACCGATCTGGGCCAAATTGAAGAAAAATGTTGAAGGGCCTAACATGACTCACTGTCCCTAGTTCCAGCAAAATAGGATAATAAATGTGGATTTTATGGGCCAAAGACACTAAATCGGCGGAAAGGTCTATATGGCAGCTATATCCAAATCTGGACCGATCTGGGCCAAATTGAAGAAAAATGTTGAAGGGCCTAACATGACTCACTGTCCATAGTTTCAGCAAAATAGGATAATAAATGTGGATTTTATGGGCCAAAGACACTAAATCGGCGGAAAGGTCTATATGGCAGCTATATCCAAATTTGAACCGATCTGTGTTATATTGCAGAAGTATGTCAAGGGTCTAAACACAATTTACTATCCCAAATTTCGGCGATATCGGACAATAAATGCGCCTTTTATGAGCCCAACACCGGAAATCGAGAGATCGGTCTATATGGCAGCTATATTCAAATCTGAACCGATCTGAGCCACATTGAAGGAAGATGTCGAAGGGCCTTAGCCAACTCACTGTCCCAAATTTTAGCAAAATCGCACAATAAATGCGCCTTTTATGAGCCCAACACCAGAAATCGAAAGATCGTTCTATATGGCAGCTATATCCAAATCTGAACCGATCTGAGTCAAATTGAAAAAGCATGTCGAATGGCCTTACACAACTCACTGTCTCAAATCTCATCGAAATCAGATAATAAATGTGACTTTTATGGGCCTAAGACCCTAAATCGTCGGATCGCTCTATATGGCAGCTATATCCAAATCTGGACCGATCGGGGCCAAATTGAAGAACGATGTAGAAGGGCCTACCACAACTCACTATCCCAAATTTCAGCAAAATCGGATAATAAATGTGGCTTTTATGAGCCTTAGACCCTAAATCGGCGGATCGGTCTATATGTGGGCTTTATCAAGATATAGTCCGATATAGCTCATCTTCTAACTTAACCTGCCGATGAACAAAAAAGAAGTTGTGCAAAATTTTAGCTCAGTATCTCTATATTTTAAAGACTGTAGCGTTATTTCAACAGACGGACGGACGGACAGACAGATTGACAGCCGGACGGGCGGACAGACGGACGGACGGACGGACATGGCTAGATCGTCTTAGATTTTCAGACTGATCAAGATACTTTAGGGTCGGAAATGGATATTTCGATGTGTTGCAAACGGAATGACAAAATGAATATACCCCCCTCCTTCAGTAGTGGGTATGAAAATCTATGAATTTCTTAAAACCTTCATATCAGAAGAAAGCAAGCAAGTAAAAGCAGGCTAGGTCGATCGTGCTGAATTCTATTCACCCTTCACCATGAATGGCATATGTCAAGCTCTTGCACGATATCTCTATATAGGCAAATAATGGATAATGGATAGGAAATTGAATGGAGCTATATCAGGTTATGGAATGATTCGATTTGGCTTGGATGCTGGAGACCATAGTAGAAGTCATTGCGCTTTTTTAGACAAATCGAATAGGAATTATGCCCTATAGGGGCTCAACCAGTAAAATCGGGAGCTATCGGGGTAGCTATATTCAAATATTGTCCGATCTGCCCCATATGGAGCATGTGTAGGGATCTCATACAACTCACCGTATTCAATTTCAGAAAAATCTGATAATCACTATGAAGTTTATACGGGGTATGGTACGCGGAATGGGAGACACAGAGCCTGTATTCTTGCAAAGAGTAGTCCAAATCTTCTTCTTTCGCTAAACACTGAAGATTCAGTAGTAGCCAGCTTTGACTGGCTGGGGCTCTCCTATATACGGCACTCGATTCAGAGATGCCACCTTCAAGCCTTAGTTGCTGGTTGAAGCCGCTTCTGCTGGGAAAAACAGGAAGTGATGCTCATGCACATCACCAGATATGGAGAAGTTCGTATATCAACGACAGAGTGAGCTTCTTCCATTGAGCGACGTAGCTGATTTTTGGCTCAATGGGTATGTAAATAGGCAGAATTGTCGATTTTGGAGTGAAGATCAGACAGAAGCATTACAAGAGCCATCAATGCATCCACATAAAGTCACAGTTTGTTGCGGTTTATGGGCTGGTGGCATCATTGGATCGTACTTCTTCAAAGATGATGCGAATCGTAAGGTAAATGTGAATGGTGATGAGGTACCATGAGATGATTTCCTTGCATGACATGTGGTTTCAACAAGACGACGGCACATGCCACACAGCAGGCGTAACAATGAACTTGCTGAGAGGCGAGTTTAGTGAACATTTGAATTCACATTCGGGACCGGTCAATTCGTTGCCTAGATCACTGTCTAACTGGAAAACATGCTGACAGACTGAAGGCTGCCAGTAACGAGTTTTGCAGAAGCTGTGAGGACATCGAAGAAGAGGAGACTATAGAACACCTTTTGTGTGTGTGTCCCGCACTGGCAATTTTAGGTCCTCATTGGTCCTCATATTCTACAAAGGGGCTATTTGTCCCTTGCCTCTCTGGGTGTTTATTGACTTTTGGGGGAAAAAAATGCTTCACTTTAACCATCAGTCTTGTTCGTCCTTGTTGAGCGCCATGTGATACACATGTAATCTAAGAAAATGCCATAAATTTTCCACACAGAGTTCATGATCTTTGTCGTGTGAGAAACTGTAACGACTAACATCAACAGTCATGGACCACAAGAAGGCCATGAATTGCTACAATTCTCCCCCTTTGGCAAAAAAAAAAAAAAACTCAAAGACAAACCAAAACACTTTCCCAAAGGAAGTCAAACAGTCAGCGATCATCGATGGCCATAAAACAAAGTTGTGGAAACCATATTTTATGCATATCTTGGAGTTTTACCCTGACCAGAACTTATTAATTAAGTAAAAAAAAAAAAAAAACTCAAAAGCCAGAAAAAAAAGACAACAACTGCAGTCCATTTGCACAGGCGCACATTTCATGTGGAACGGATTGAGTTATTGTTTGAAAATAATCGTTACATTTATTAACTCTTTGACATTTTTAAGGTTTCTTTAAGCTGGGGTTTTAAGTGGCGGCAATGTGAGCAAACTCATCCATGGATTTTAGCCCCTTTCTTATAGGGAGATAATGCAATGAACAGAGTTGCCAACATAGGAGTATTTTTTAAAAAAAAAATTTTAAATAAAAAAAAAAGACTTGGTGGAAGTGGAATTTTCATGCAAAATCAGACAAAAATTTTGGATTCTACAGACTTAAAAGGCCATATCGGATGAAAGATATATATATGGGAGCTATATCTAAATCTAAACCGATTTTTATAAAATTTTGCACACATATGTCAAATAAAGCACCTCATGGAAAATTTTGTAGAGATCGGAACGAAAATTGTGGCTTCTACAGCCTTAAAAGGCCTAATCGGATGAAAGATATATATGGGAGCTATATCTAAATCTGAACCGATTTTAATGAAATTTTCCACACATATGGAGACGTCAAATAGAACACCCCATGTCAAATTTTGTAAAGATAGGTAAAAAAAAGTGGCTTCTACAGCTTTAAAAGTCCATATCGGATGAAAGATATATATGGGAGCTATATCTAAATCTGAACCGATTTTTATGAAATTTTCCACACGTATGAAGACGTCAAATAAAGCACCTCATGCAAAATTTTGTGGAGATCGGGCCAAAATTGTTGCTTCTACAGCCTTAATAGTTCAAATCGGATGTAAGATATATATGGGAGCTATATCTAAATCTGAATCGATTTTTATGAAATTTTGCACACATATGAGGATCCTCAATAAAACACCCCATGCTAAATTTTGTAAAGATCGGACAAAAATTGTGGCTTCTACAGCCTTAAAAGGCCATATCGGATGAAAGACATGTAAAGGAGCTATATCTTAATCTGAACCGATTTTCATGAAATTTTCCACACATATGAAGACGTCAAATAAAGCACCTCATGCTAAATTTTGTGGAGATCGGGCCAAAATTGTTGCTTCTACAGCCTTAATAGTTCAAATCGGATGAAAGATATATATGGGAGCTATATCTAAATCTGAACCGATTTGATGAAATTTTCCACACATATGAGGATCCTCATTAAAACACCCCATGCAAAATTTTGTAAAGATCGGACAAAAATTGTGGCTTCTACAGCCTTAAAAGGCCATATCGGATGAAAGATATGTAAAGGAGCTATATCTTAATCTGAACCGATTTTCATGAAATCTTCCACACATATGGAAAGGTCAAGTAGAACACCCAATGTCAAATTTGTAAAGATCGGACGAAAATTGTGACTTCTACAGCCTTAAGAGGCCATATCGGATGAACGATATATATGGGAGCTATATCTAAATCTGGACCGATTTTTATGAAATTTTGCACATATATGTAGACCTCAAATTAAATACCCAATGCCAAATTTTGTAAAGATCGGTCGAAAATTGTGGCTTCTACAGCCTTAAAAGGCCAAATCGGATGAAAGATATAAATGAGAGCTTTATCTAAATCTGAACCGATTTTTTCAAAATCAAAAGCATTTGTCCTTGGGATAAAAAAAAGTTACACGTGCCAAATTCCGTGACAATCGGACAACCAATATGACCTACACTTTGATTACAAGAATACACGGACTCACAAACGGACATGGCTAAATCGAATCAGAAATCACTGTATGAAATTTCAGTGAAATCGGATTAAAAATGCGCCTTTTATGGGGTCAAGACTTTAAAAAGAGATATAAGTCTACATGGCAGCTATATCTGACGAAGGCCAAATTGACGAAGGATGGCGAAGGGCCTAGCACAACTCACTGTCCCAAATTTCAGCAAAATCGGATAATAAATTGGGCTTTTATGGGCCTAAAACCTTAAATCGAGAGATCGGTCTATATGGCAGCTATATCCAGATCTGGACCGATCTGAACCAAATTGAAGAAGGACATCGAAGAGCCTTACTAAACTCACTGTCCCAAATTTCAGCTAAATCGGATAATAAATGCGCCTTTTATGGGCCCAAAACCTTAAATCGAGAGATCGGTCTATATGGCAGCTATATCCAAATCTGAACCGATCTGGGCCAAATTGAAGAAGGACATCGAATAGCCTTACTAAACTCACTGTCCCAAATTTCAGCAAAATCGGAAAATAAATGGGGCTTTTATGGGCCTACGACCCTAAATCGGAGGATCGGTCTATAGTATATGGCAGCTATATCCAAATCTGAACCGATCTGGGCCAAATTGAAGAAGGACATCGAATAGCCTTACTAATCTCACTGTCCCAAATTTCAGCAAAATAGGATAATAAATGTGGCTTTTATGGGCCTAAGACCCTAAATCGAGAGATCGGTCTATGTGGCATCTATATCCAGATCTGGACCGATCTGGGCCAAATTGAAGAAGGATATCGAAGGACTAACACAACTCACTATCCCAAATTTAAGCAAAATCGGATAAAAAATGTGGCTTTTATGGGCCTAAGACCCTAAATCGGCAGATCGGTCTATATGGCAGCTATATCCAGATCTGGACCGATCTAAGCCAAATTGAAGAAGGATGTTATAGGGCCTAACACAACTCACTGCCCAAAATTTCAGCAAAATCGCATAATAAATGTCGCTTTTATGGGCAGAAGACCCTTTACCTGAGGATCGGTCTATATGGCAGCTATATCCAAATCTGGACCGATCCGGGTCAACTTGAAGAAGAATGTTGTAGGGCCTAACACAACTCACTGTCAAAAATTTCAGCAAAATCGGATAATAAATGTGGCTTTTATGGCCCCAAAACCTAAAACCGAGATACCGGTATATATGGCAGCTATAACCAAATCTGGACCGATCTGTGCCATAGTGCAGAAGTATGTCAAGGGGCTTAACTTAACTCACTCTCCCAAACTTCAGCGACATGGGACAATTAATACGCCTTTTATGGGCCTAAAACCTTAAATCGAGAGATCGGTCTATATGGCAGCTATAACCAGATCTGGACCGATATGGGCCAAATAGAAGAAGGACATCGAAGAGCCTTACTAAACTCACTGTCTCAAATTTCAGCGACATCGGACAATAAATGCGCCTTTTATGGGCCTAAAACCCTAAATCGGAGGATCGGTCTATATGGCAGCTATATCCAAATCTGAACCGATCTGTGCCATATTGCAGAAGTAAGTCAAGGGGCCTAACCTAACTCACTCTCCCAAACTTCGGCGAGATTGGACAATAAATGCGCCCTTTATGGGCCCAAAACCTTAAATCGAGAGATCGGTCTATATGGCAGCTATATCCAAATCTGAACCAATCTGTAACATATTGCAGAAGTATGTCAAGGGGCTTAACTTAACTCACTCTCCCAAACTTCGGCGACATCGGACCATAAATGCGCCTTTTATGGGCCTAAAACCTTAAACCGAGAGATCGGTCTATATGGCAGTTATATCCAAATCTGGACCGATCTGTGCCATATTGCAGAAGAACATCGAAGAGCCTTACTAAACCCACTGTCTCAAATTTCAGCGACACCGGACAATAAATGCGCTTTTTAAGACCCCAAAACCTAAAACTGAGATATCGGTCTATATGGCAGCTATATCAAAATCTGAACCGATCTGTGACATATTGCAGAAGTATGACAAGGGGCTTAACCTAACTCACTCTCCCACATTTAGGCGACATCGGACAACAAATGCGCCTTTTTTGGGCCAAAAACCTTAAATCGAGAGATCGGTCTATATGGCAGCTATATAGAAATCTGAACCGATCTGTGGCATATTGCAGAAGTATGTCAAGGGGCTTAACCTAACTCACTCTCTAAAATTTCGGCGACATCGGACAATAAATGCGCATTTTATGGGCATAAAGTCCTAAATCGAGAGATCGGTCCATATGGCAGCTATTTCCAAATCTTTACCGATCTGGACCTAATCTACGAAGGATTTCGAAGGGCCTTACACAACTCACTGTCCCAAATTTCAGCAAAATCGGATAATAAATGTGGCTTTTGTGGGCCCAAGACCCTAAATCGGAGGATCGGTCTATATGGCACCTATTTCCAAATCTGGACCTAATTTACGAGGGATGTCGAAGGGCCAAGCACAACTCACTGCCTCAAATTTCAGCAAAATCGGATAATAAATGTGGCTTTTGTGGGCCTAAGACCCTAAATTGGCGGATCGGCCTTTATGGGGGCCATATCAAGATATAGTCCGATATCGCCCATCTTCGAACTTAACCAGCCTATGGACAAAAAAAAAACAAAGAGTCTGTGCAAAGTTTCAGCTCAATATCTCTATTTTTACAGACGGACGGGCAGACGGACGGACAGACGGACAGACGGACAGACGGACAGACGGACAGACGGACGGACGGACGGACATGTCTAGATCGTCTTAGATTTTCCACCCAGAATATATATACTTTATAGGGTCGGAATAGGATATTTCGATGTGTCGCAAACGGTATGACAAAATGAATATACCCCCATCTTTCGGTGGTGGTTATAAAAATTGTCAAAAACAAGTAAAAGCGTGCTAAATTCGGCCGGGCCGAATCTTATATACCCTCCACCATGGATCGCATTTGTCGAGTTCTTTTCCCGGCATCTCTTCTTAGGCATAAAAAAGGATATAAGAAAAGATTTGCTCTTCTATTAGAGCGATATCAAGATATGGTCCGGTTTGGAGACCTCTAGAGGCTCAAGAAGTCAAGATCCCAGATCGGTTTATATGGCAGCTACATCAGGTTATGAACCGACTTGTACTTTATTTCAAATAGTTGTTGAAAGTAACAATAAAAAACGTCTTGCGAAATTTCAGCCAAATCGGATAGGAATTGCGCCCTCTAGAAGATCAAGAAGTCAAGTCCCCAGATCTTTTAAATGACAGCTATATCAGGTTATGGACCGATTTGAACCATATTTGGCACAGTTGTTGGATATCATAACAAAATACTACGTGCCAAAATTCATTCAAATTGGATAAGAATTGCGCCCTCTAGAGGCTCAAGAAGTCAAGACCCAAGATCGGTTTATATGACAGCTATATAAGGTTATGGACCGATTTGAACCATACTTGGCACAGTTGTTGGATATCGTAACAAAACACGTCGTGCAAAATTTCATTCCAATCGGATAAGAATTGCGTCCTCTAGAAGATCAAGAAGTCAAGTCCCCAGATCTTTTAAATGACAGCTATATCAGGTTATGGACCGATTTGAACCATATTTGGCACAGTTGTTGGATATCATAACAAAATACTACGTGCCAAAATTCATTCAAATTGGATAAGAATTGCGCCCTCTAGAGGCTCAAGAAGTCAAGACCCAAGATCGTTTTATATGACAGCTATATAAGGTTATGGACCGATTTGAACCATACTTACTACAGTTGTTGGATATCGTAACAAAACACGTCGTGCAAAATTTCATTCCAATCGGATAAGAATTGCGCACTCTAGAGGCTCAAGAAGTCAAGACCCCAGATCGGTTTATATGGCAGCTATATCAGGTTATGGACCGATTTGAACCATACTTGGCACAGCTGTTGGATATCACAGCAAAACACGTCGTGTAAAATTTCATCCCAATCGGATAAGAATTGCGCACTCTAGAGGCTCAAGAAGTCAAGACCCAAGATCGGTTTATATGGCAGCTATATCAAAACATGGACCGATATGGCCCATTTACAATACCAACCGACCTACACTAATAAGAAGTATTTGTGCAAAAATTTTAAGCGGCTAGCTTTACTCCTTCGGAAGTTAGCGTGCTTTCGACAGACAGACGGACGGATGGACGGACGGACGGACGGACAGACGGACGGACAGACGGACGGACATGGCTAGATCGACATAAAATTTCACGACGATCAAGAATATATATACTTTATGGGGTCTCAGACGAATATTTCGAGTAGTTACAATCAGAATGACGAAATTAGTATACCCCCCATCTTATGGTGGAGGGTATAAAAATATGTAACAAAAATTATTCACAAAACTTAATGAAACCTTAAAAACCGTTTATTGGACAGTTCTATAAAGGAAATCCGTCAGATTAACCTGTGTGTCAAATTAACCTAAGTTTTGTGAATAAGACCGTTAAACTATAGGGTAGTAGCATTTTATTTCCATTAAGTTTGTAGCATCCCAATATATTGACCTTTTAAATTATTGGCATTTCTAGTAAGGCGGCAACCCTGCCCATGACACTCATTCACTGCACCATGATCTGCATGCAAAGAAAGACCACTGCCACGAAGATACCACATTATTTCAAAAAAAAGAAGAAGTTGGAAAAGAAGAATAGGCAGCAAGTTCATATAAATATCAAATGTTAAAACATGTTTTATTCCTGTAGCAGCACCATCAACCGTGCAGGATGAGGGGAGGCCCCAAGTAAAAGGATCTTTGGCAGAGCTCAGCTCAAAACCGCAATATTTCAATCTTGGAAAGATATCAAAATTCACGCGGTTTAAAGATTATTTTACAACAAAAGCAACAGCGACAGCGACAAAAGACATGATTCCAATGGCCAAAATAAGCCAGCCAACATGGAAAGAAGCAACATGACAGTCACACAGACGGACAGAAGAGCGAAGATGCAAAAACCGGGACTTAAACAAATCTCAGATGATGAGGATTAATAATATTTATAATCTGACAAAAAAGCTTTCACCAAATACATCTGTGGGTAAACAAAACCCAAAAGAGAGACAGGTCGAAACATCAGGGCAACTGCACACTCTTCTGTACTAAAGCTGGCTGGCTGATGTACCTGTCTCTTGGAAGGGGCATGAATGAGTTTGTCAAACAGCCTTTCAATTTAACCAACTTTTGTCACTTTGTAAAATAATACCATCGTCACCAAAGCCGCCAAGAGGTGCTGTTTTGGCTTGTTCCTTCATGCCACAGTAGATGGGGATGTTCTTTTTTCATTTTTTTCCTTGAAGACATGTTTCTAGAACCAACCTTCAATTGCTCAAATTTCATGTTCAACTTTTTGGTAATGCATTTCTTGCCCTTTTTGGGTGGGGTTTTACCGATGAGCTAGGGTTATGAACCTCATATTTATTTGAATGTCTACTTCAATGAATATTTTGGCACTTCAGAACCTGGTTCTAAAGTAAAAAGGTATGGCCACATTTCAAATCGACATATGCCATAATTAAAAGAATTGCCAAAGTATGCTCTCTGCAAGGAAACTCATGAACATGAATACCATTTCAATTTTTCGCATACACACGCATATACCAAATTCAACCATACTTAACAAAGGACTGTGGTGTAGACGCAAACAAAAAATTTTTTATACCCACCACCGAAATACAAAATTTCAGCCAAATCGAATAAGAACAGCGCCCTCTAGAGGCCTATGAAGTCAAGATCCCAGATCGGTTTAAATGGCAGCTATATCAGGTTATGTAACGATTTACGCCATACTTAGCACAGTTGTTGGAAGTCATTACAAAACACCCCGTGCACAATTTCAGCCAAATAGGATGAGAACTACGCCCTCTAGAGGCTCAAGAAGTCAAGAATTTTGCCTTGAAGGGGCACACGAAGCATAATCGGGAGACCGGTTTATATGGGAGCTGTATCAGGCTATAAATCGATTCAGACAATATTGGACACGCAGGGTAAATGTTATGGGAAAAGCCGTTGTACAAAATTTCAGCCAAATCGAATAAGAACTGCGCCCTCTAGAGGCCTATGAAGTCAAGATCCCAGATCGGTTTAAATGGCAGCTATATCAGGTTATGTAACGATTTACGCCATACTTAGCACAGTTGTTGGAAGTCACTACAAAACACCCCGTGCACAATTTCAGCCAAATCCGATGAGAACTGCGCCCTCTAGAGGCTCAAGAAGTCAAGAATTTTGCCTTGAAGGGGCACACGAAGCATAATCGGGAGACCGGTTTATATGGGAGCTGTATCAGGCTATAAATCGATTCAGACAATATTGGACACGCAAGGTGAAGGTAATGGGAGAAGCCGTTATACAAAATCTCAGCCAAATCGAATAAGAACAGCGCCCTCTAGAGGCCTATGAAGTCAAGATCCCAGATCTGTTTAAATGGCAGCTATATCAGGTTATGTAACGATTTACGCCATACTAAGCACAGTTTTTGAAGGTCAAAACAAAACACTTCATGCACAATTTCAGCCAAATCCGACGAGAACTGCGCCCTCTAGAGGCTCAAGAAGTCAATATCCAAGATCTTTCAGAAATATCCTGTCCTCTCACGATTCGTATCACCCCATAGGATTCTCGCCGTCCTACCGACCATTTCGCTGTTACACAATGTTGCATGCGCATTCGTCACCCTCTCCCTTAACCAAGTTTATTGCCGGCAGTCCTCTGGCTTTTAACGCCAAATTGTCTGCGCTTTCATTCCCCCTTACTGCGTTATGGCCCGGCTCCTAGACGTTGTAAGGACTCAAGAAGTCAACTCGGGAGATCGGTTTATATGGGAACTACACTAAATCTGAACTGATATGGCCCATTTGCAATGTCCAACCAACTACCAAACGACCAAATACTTCTTGTCAGTGTAGGTCGGTTGAGATTGTAAATGGGCCATATGGGTCCATGTTTTGATATAGCTGCCATATAAACCCATCTTGGGTCTTGACTTCTTGAGCCGCTAGAGGGCGCAATTCCTATTCGATTTGGCTGAAATTTAGCATAAAGTATTACGTTATGATTTCCAACAACTGTGCTAAGTTTGGTTTAAATAGGTGTATAATCTGATATGGCTGCCATATAAACCGATCTTGGGTTTTGACTTCTTGAGCCTCTAGAGGGCGCAATTCTCGTCCGATTTGACTAAAATTTTGCATAAGGTGTCTTGTTATGACTTTCAATAACTGTGCTAGGTATGGCTTAAATCGGTCAATGTTTTGATATAGTTGCCATATAAACCGATCTTGGGTCTTGATTTCTTGAGCCTCTAGAGGGCGCAATTCTCATCCGATTTGGCTGAAATTTTGCATGAGGTGTTTTGTTATCACTTCCAACAATTCTCATCCGATTTGGCTGAAATTTTGCATGAGGTATTTTGTTATGACATCCAATAACTGTGCTAGGTATGGCGCAAATCGGTCCATGTTTTGATATAGCTGCCATTTAAACCGATCTTGGGTCTTGACTTCTTGAGCCTCTACAGGGCGCATTTCTCATCCGATTTGGCTGAAATTTTGCATGATGTGTTTTGTTATGACTTTCAATGACTGTGCTAGGTATGGCGCAAATCGGTCCACGTTGTGGTATAGCTGCCATATAAACCGATCTTGGGTCTTGACTTCTTGAGCCTCTAGAGGGCGAAATTCTCATCCGATTTGGCAGAAATTTTGTACAACGGCTTCTCTCATGACTTTCAACATTCGTGTTTAGTATGGTTAATTTTTTCTTAATTTTTTCATATTTTTTTTTTTTAGGAAAACTCAAAAGTTCTTTAAAATTTTCTTTTGTCTCCTGTTTAACCACTGTTTTCCCATTTTACCGGCACCTTATGACTTAATACATGCATTCATTTGGTCTTGCCATAACTTTGGTCAGTTCTACTGTTCACCAGGATTTGTGATGATTACGACAATTCCCTACCAAGGAATGCTCCAACATGGATCATTCTTGTTTTTGCTGCTGTTGTTGTTGTTGTTGCTGGTGACAATAATGATGACGACCATGTGGAATGATGCTGCATGGAATGGTGTAGTGTTGTGCGACAATGTGCATGGTGTTGCTGATTTTATAAAGTCCTTATGAATATGAATTCGGGCTGGCATGGTGTGGAGCATAACTGGAATAACATTTTGTGCGAGTACTTTGAGCAACATTGCCACACACACGCTTACGCTTACAACCAGCCTCATGCTTAAGTGAATGGCTGCAACATCACACATTTCATCTCGATTAAAAAATAAAGAGAAAAAATTAAGAAGAAAAAAAAAACGCACAAAAAAAAAGAAAAGAAATGAAATTCATATCATTTCAAGTGTTCGAGTATAAAAAAGAAGAAATTAAAACGACAGAAAAAAAAATAACAAAAAAATGCCATCATCTCACACTTTGCATGTGGAAAGAAAGGCGGACGGACGGACGGACGGACGGACAGACAGACGGATGTGCACATATGTCAGAATTCAGTGCATTTGAAGTGTCAGGAGCAAAGCCCAAGAATCCACAGAACGACAACACGGGCACAGCCCGACAACAACAAGCAAACAAATTTTTGTAAAAATGCTGAAATTGGAATCCTTTTTGAATTCTCAAATGGTATAAATGCTACAGCGTTGCGCTGTCCTTCAGTCTCTCTGGCTGTCTGTCTGTCTGTCTGTCTGTCGACCTGTCTTACTCTCACCATGTCAGTTGTTTGGAACGGCGGTTGCTTCGCTGTCTTCTTTCGTTTCAACGACTGTAATATGTGTGTTAATGCATGCGCTCTCCGTCCGTCCGTCCGTCTCTTGAATTTTCACGCTGAGTTCTTCAACTCCTTTTTCCCCATTCCTTTTTTCGTTTGTATGTGTGTGTGTGGGGTTTTTTCTCGAAAAAAGGGTTTGGTTTGGTCTGCTCTTCAGTTCAGTTCATTTCTTTTCAAATGAGTTTTTTTTTTTCGGGAGGTGTCAATTTCAACACTCGCTCTGCTGGCCTTTGTGTTCACATTCGTTTTTCGGTGTATTGTTGTGATATGCAAACTGCATACGACATGTTTGCTGATGTATAAATGCCTTGTCAAATATTAAATTTGAAGACATTTCTTTTAATACTTTTCGATTATTAACACGGACCCATGAAACAGGAGAATAGAGTGGAATGACTGTCCGACTGACAAACCAAACAAAACAACAAAAGGGGGTTGGTTATTTCAGCACTTCCTGCTGGCACAAACAAAAGCCCCCAAGCAAGCGTATATTCATGTGATAAGCTTTATAGGCTGAGAAACATTTTACTTCTCACGATATGCAATTAAACATTGGATATTTTATATTTTTTTTTTAAAAAGGGTTCTATAAATCTATCAAAATTTTCAAAAATTTTATATTGGATTTTTTATAAAAAAAATTTTTATTAAAAAACAAGTAAAAGCGTGCTAAGATCGGCGGGGACGAATATTAATCCGCCCCATGCCGCTATGGACATTCACCTAAGCCAGTGACCGGCTTGTTGTGCGCTCTATTTGAGCCCCATATAGTTGATGGTCAGTAAATAATTTCTGTTTGTGGGGTGCTTGGGGGAAGGGGTAGACCCCCGGAAAATTTGTACCGAAAGTAGGTATCAATTGGAATGGGTATCCCCTCCCCAATACCTTTCATTTGAGTCCCATATTGTCGTAATTGGTCTAAATATATGTTTGGTAGAATTTTTGGGTGGGGCGACCCCCCTAGGTACCCCACCCGAAATTTGGAAAATAAATTTTTATCCTTAGGGTTCTATATGAGAGCACACAAAATTTCGCTTAAATCGCACCACCCATCTCCGAGATCTGGCGTTTCTGAAAATTAGGGTAAGGGGAAGGGTCCGCACATTCACACATCCATTTCCGACCCTATAAAGTATATATATTCTTGATCAGCGTAAAAATCTAAGACGATCTAGCCATGTCCGTCCGTCTGTCCGTCTGCCTGTTGAAATCACGCTACAGTCTTTAAAAATAGAGATATTGAGCTGAAATTTTGCACAGATTTCTTTTTTGTCCATAAGCAGATTAAGTTCGAAGATGGGCTATATCGGACTATATCTTGATATAGCCCCCATATAAACCGATCCGCCGATTTAGGGTCTTGACCCATAAAAGCCACATTTATTATCCGATTTTGTTGAAATTTGGGACAATGAGTTGTGTTAGGCCCTTCGACATCCTTTGTCAATTTAGCTCCGATCGGTCCAGATTTGGATATAGCTGCCATATAGACCGATCCTCAGATTTAGGGTCTAAGGCCCATAAAAACCACATTTATGGTCCGATTTCGCTGAAATTTGGGACAGTGAGTTATCTTAGGCCTATCGACATCATTCGTTAAATTGGCCCAGATCGGTTCAGATTTGGATATAGCTGCCATATAGACCGATCCTCCGGTTTAGGGTCTTAGGCCCACAAAAGCCACATTTATTATCCGACTTTGATGAAATTCGGGACAGTGAATTGTGTAAGGCCCATCGACATCCTTCGTTAATTTGGTCCAAATCGGTCCAGATTTGGATATAGCTGCCATATAGATCGATCCTCCGATTTATGGTGTAAGGCCCATAATAGCCACATTCATTATCCGATTTTGCTGAAATTTGGGACAGTGAGTTGTTTTATGCCCTTTGACATATTTCTTCAATTTGGTCCAGATCGGTTCAAATTTGGATATAGCTGCCATATAGACCGATTTCTTGATTTATGGTTTTGGGCCCATAAAATGCTCATTTATTGCCCGATGTCGCCGAAATTTGGAACAGTGAGTTAAGTTAAGCCCCTTGACATACTTCTGTAATATCGCGCAGATCGGTCCACATTTGGATATTTGGATATTTGGGGCCATAAAAGACACATTTATTGTCCGATGTCGCTGAAATTTGAGACAGTGAGTTTGGTTAGGCTCTTCGACGTCCTTCTTCAATTTTGCCCAGATCGGTCCAGATTTGAATATAGATGCCATATAGACCGATCTCTGGATTTAAGGTTTAGGGCCCATAAAAGAGGCATTTATTGTCCGATTTCGCCGAAATTTGGGACAGTGCTTAGTGTTAGGCTCTTCGACATGTTTATGCAACTTGACCCAGATCGGTCCAGATTTGGATATAGCTGTCATATAAACCGATCCTCCGATTTAGGGTTTTAGGCCCATAAGAGCCACATTTATTATCCCATTTTGTTGAAATTTGGGACAGTGAGTTGTGATAGGCCCCTCGAAATCCTTCGAAAATTTGGCCCAAATCGATCCAGATTTGGATAAAACTGTCATATAGACCGATCCTCCGATTAAGGGTTTTAGGGTCATAATAGCCACATTTATTATCCGATTTTGTTGAAATTTCGGACAGTGAGTTGTTTTAGGCCCCTCGACATCCTTCGGTAATATGGCCCAGATCGGTCCAGATTTGGATATAGCTGTCATATAAACCGATCCTCCGATTAAGGTTCCTAGGCCCATAAAAGCCAGATTTATTATCCGCTTTTGTTAAAATTTCGGACAGTGAGTTGTGTTTGGCCCCTCGACATCCTTCGCCAATTTGGCCCAGAGCGGTCCAGATTTGGATATAGCTGTCATATGGACCGATCCTCCGATTAAGGGTCTTAGGCCCATAAAAGGCGCATTTATTGTCCGACGTCGCCGAAAATTGGGACATTGAGTTATGTTAAACCCCTTGACATAGTTCTGCATTATGGAACAGATCGGTCCAGATTTGGATATAGCTGCCATATAGACCGATCCTCCGATTTAGGGTCTTAGACCCATAAAAGCCACATTTATTATCCTATTTTGTTGAAATTTGGGACAGTGCGCTGTGTTAGGCCCTTCGACTTTCTGCGTCAATTTGACCCAAATCGATCCAGATTTTGATATAGCTGCCATATAGACCGATCTCTCGATTTGATGTTTTTGGCCCATAAAAGGAGCATTTATTGTCCGATGTCGAAATTTGGGACAGAGAGTTAAGTTAAGCAAACTAACGAATTCAGAATATTCCCTTTCTGTGGTGGTTCCTTTTTATTGACCACTGCAGAGTGGGGGGTATTCTAAACTCTTCATTCAGTGTTGATCTATCCCTGTTTGTACATCAGTCTGTCACAATCACTAAGGCGCTTGCACCAATCCTTATGATTCTCAACAGAATCCAGCATAATTGATGACTTGAGTTTGAAGTCAGAATCGGATATAAAAAATTTAACTTTTTATTATGTACAGCCAAAGAGATTATTTAAATAATTTAAACTATTTCAGAAAAAAACACTCCATTTTTTTTCACTTGCGCCTCAAAAGCCTTTCAATAAATGAAACTTTAACAAAATGCAGATAGAGTGCAGCAAAAAGTTCTATAGGCTTAGGGGGGAAAAATACTCAAAAAAAAAACTGGCACTTTCCAAAAACACCAGCAAAAAAAACTAACGTTTTGTTCAAGCAGCTTTACTCTGGTCGGTTTTTATGTTCAAGCTTTGTTTTTTTTTTTTTTTTTTTTGTGAGTCAAATATAATGAATGGACGAAAAAGGCACAAAACTGGGCCATTTAAGCCACTATGAAAGCGTATCTGCAAAAAAAAAAACATGGCGAAAATGAAAAACGATTAGTGCGAGAGTTGAGTTTTACTTTGTCGGTTTTGTTTTCCCCTTTTGGGGTTTCCATTCTTTTTAGGAATTTTGTGTAAGGAAACATGTGTTCCGCAATTGTGAAAACTTAAATGGCTTACTTTTAAGTGTTTAAAGGATGGAAAGTAAGGAAAACATTTGTGAAGAAAATCTGTAAATATGAAGTCAAGAGGCATTCAGTTTGGCCGGGCTGAACTTTGGATACCCGCCACCTGGGGTGGCTGCATCATTTATGAATCCATTGCAGCTACATTTAAGTCTGGATAGACTTGGATGAAACTCGGCATGGACATCGAGTGGTTTAAGGAATACAATTCACTGTACAAGTTGTTAAAACAGCATATTGGTCAATATGGCAGCTATATCAAAATATGGACCGATCTGAACCATAAAAAACACGGATCTCGAAACACCTAACATAGGTCACTGTGCGAAGTTTCAACGAAATTGGATGCAAAGTGCGCTTTTTATGGGCCCAAGAACTTAAAACGGGCCCAGGAACTTATGGACCCAAGAAGTTAAGGGCCCAAGACCTTAAAACGTCAGACTTATTTCCACTTATTTTCTTCTCATCCCACTGTGCAACGGCCTAAATTTCAAAATAGCTGCCGTATAGACCGACATCCCCATCTAAGATCTTGAATCCATAAAGAGCGCATTTATTGTTCGATTTCCCTGAAATGTGGCATGGTGACCTATGTTGGGATTTTCGACATTCGTGCTGTATATGGTTCAGGTCGGTCTATATTTGGATATAGCTGCCATATAGAGCGGCAGCTATAGCCACATATAGACCGACCTGAATCATATACAGCACGAATGTCGCAAATCCCAACATAGGTCACCATGCCACATTTCAGCGAAATAGGACAATAAATGCGCTTTTTATGGATTCAAGATTTTAAATCGGTAGATCGGTCTATACGGCAGCTATTTCGAAACATAGGCCGTCTCACAGTGGGATGAGAAGAAAATAAGTGGAAATAAGTCTGACATTTTGGAACGGATAGAGATATCTTCACGAAATTTTACATGGTTATAGCAGAGGTGTAATCCAGTTTATGTGCAAAACTTCAGGGCCCTAGAAGTCCCAGGCGCCTTCAAAATTGGTCATTTTGTTTGGGCTACCAAAAGCGCATTTATGGTTCATTAAACTTCTTGAGCCATTGGAAGCAGTAATTTTTGTCCGATTTGGCTGAAATTTTGCACATGGTGTTCTATTATGACCTTCAACAACTGTGCCAAGTACCGTCCGAATCGGTCAAGAACCTGATATAGCTTCCATATAAACCGATCTCCCGATTTGACTTCTTGAGCCGCTGGAAGCCTCAATTTTCATTCGATTTAGCTGAAATTTTGCTCATAGTGTTCTGTTATAACCTTCAACAACTGTGCCAAGTACCGTCCCAATCGGTCAAGAAACTGATATAGCTTCCATATAAACCGATCTCACGATTTGACTTCTTGAGCCTCTGGAAACCTCAATTTTCTTCCGATTTGGTTGAAATTTTGCACATGGTGTTCTATTATGACCTTCAATAACTGTGCCAAGTACCGTTCCAATCGGTCAAGAACCTGATATAGCTTCCATATAAACCGATCTCGCGATTTGACTTCTTGAGTCCTAACAAGCCTTAACTTTTATCCGATTTGGCTGAAATTTTGCACATAGTGTTCTGTTATGTGTTCCAACAACTGTGCCAAGTACCTTCCTAATCGGTCAAGAACCTGATATAGCTCCCACATAAACCGATCTCCCGCTTTGACTTCTTGAGTCCTAACAAGCCTCAATTTTCGTCCGATTTGGTTGAAATTTTGCACATAGTGTTCTGTTATAACCTTCAACAACTGTGCCAAGTACCGTCCCAATCGGTTAAGAACCTGATATAGCTTCCATATAAACCGATCTTCCGATTTGACTTCTTGAGCCCCTGGAAATCGCAATTCTTATCCGATTTGGCTGAAACTTTGCATATAATGTTCTGTTATGATTCTCAACAATTATGCCAAGTACGGTCCAAATCCGTGTATAACCAGATTCCGTTCCCATATTTCAGCAGAATCCATGGTGGTGGGTTCCCAAGATTCGGTCCGGCCGAACTTAGAACGCTTTTACTTGTTTAATATCGCCAGCATTTGTAAGGGGAAAACAACCGTTGAGCATATTTTCCTGATGTTCACGCTGGGATTCATCCCAAATGTACGGCGCCTTAGATTGGGCCACATTTGGATATAGAGTGGGTTCTCCATTTATCATCTTGGGCCAGTAAATCGCAAATATTTTTTATCAAATTTTGCTCAAATTGAGAACAGGGATTTTTTCACCATCTGAAGGGGAGACGGACCCTCCCCCTTACCCTAATTTTCAGAAATGCCAGATCTCGGAGATGTTTGGGTGGGATTTAAGCGCAATTTTGTGTGATCTACAAACAACAATTTGGTATTCAAATTTCGGATGTGGTACCTAGGGGGAGCGCCCCACCCCAAAAACTACCAAATATATATTTACACCAATCACGACAATATGGGACTCAAACGAAAGGTATTTAAGATTAGAAAACGTATCTGATATTCGATTGTCGGACCAAGTGCTAAGGGGACCACCTCAAGCCCCAAACACCCCTAAATTGGACATATTTACCGACCATGGCAATATGGAACTCCAATGAAAGATATTTGCGAGTAAAATTCGAATCTAATATCCCCCTTACCTTAATTTTCAGAAACGCCAGACCTCGGAGGTGGGCTGGTGCGAAATTTTGTGTGCTCTCTTATAGTAACCTACAAACAAAAATTTGGTATTCAAATTTCGGATGGGGTACCTAGGGGGGGCGCCACACCCTTAAACCTACCAAACATATATTGACACCAATCACGACCATATGGGACTCAAATGAAAGGTATTTGGGATAAGAAAACGTATCTGATATCCAATTGTCGGACCAAATGCTAGGGGGACCACCCCTCAATCCCCAAAACACCGCTGCAAATTGCAAATTTTGCCCATGAACATACCACTAAGGAACAGGGGCAAACTTCTCACATATAGCCGAGAGAAGTTTTACATGGCTTAGTACCTCACAAATGTTGCCCGCATTAGGAGGGGAAAGCCACCGTTGAAAATTTTTTTTCTGATGGTCTCGCCAGGTTTCAAACCCAGGCGTTCAGCGTCATAGGCGGACATGCTAACCTCCGCGCTACGGTGGCCTCCCCAAAACACCCCTAAATCGGCCATAATTACCGACCATGGCAATATGGGACTCAAATTGAAGGTATTTGCGAGTAGCATACGAATCTGATATCCAATTGAGGGACCACGTTTCTGGGGGTCCACCCCATTCCCAAAACAGAACTTTTTTACCGACACGAATGTCGAGTTTTATGCAGATACCTGCCATCACGGCCCAAACCTGCAAGGTCCAAGGCCCAAGGGTGAATACAAAGCGTCTACCACAAAACGTGGGACTCAAATTGAAGGTATTTGCGAGTAGAATACGAATCTGATATCCAAATGTGGGACCACGTTTCTGGGGGTCCATCCCATTCCCAAAACAGGACTTTTTTACCGACACGAATGTCGAGTTTTACGCAGATACCTGCCATCACGGCCCAAACCTGCGAGGCCCAAGGGTGAATACAATGCGTCTACCACAAAGCGTGGGACTCAAATTGAAGGTATTTGCGAGTAGCATACGAATCTGATATCCAAATGTGGGACCAAGTTCCTGGGGGTCCACCCCATTCCCAAAACAGGACTTATTTACTGAAACGAATGTCGAGTTTTACGCAGATACCTGCCATCACGGCCCAAACCTGCGAGGCCCAAGGGTGAATACAATGCGTCTACCACAAAGCGTGGGACTCAAATTGAAGGTATTTGCGAGTAGCATACGAATCTGATATCCAAATGTGGGACCAAGTTCCTGGGGGTCCACCCCATTCCCAAAACAGGACTTATTTACTGACACGAATGTCGAGTTTTACGCAGATACCTGCCATCACGGCCCAAACCTGTGAGGCCCAAGGCCCAAGGGTGAATACAATGCGTCTACCAATGACCCCCACACATGAGTACCAATTTGATGCCACGTATTTGGACGTGTTCACCTCCTTGGTTAGGAGCGGAGCACTACCCAAAACTCCTTCCGATCTATGGGTCACGGCACCCGGTTGAAAACGCAACTCCACGTCGAGCGTATGCTCTACCCGCGATTTGGATACAAACCACAGCCACCACGTTGCTCCCCACGGGGGCCTCACCATTGTCAGGCTGGAACCAAAGTTCCAGGGGCTCCTGATAACCATGGTCCCAGATTAAAGTCTCCGGTCAGACTTTGTAGCCTTAAAAGACTACTACCAGTTGAACCACAAACAGTTTCGGACTAGTCACCTGGATGAGAAAAATCGCCCTAAGCCGACCTCAAGCCAGCATACAAAAGTATGCCACAAACATACAACGGGACGATATACACAAACAGGACACGGCAGCACTCACGGGCTACGCCACATAAATCAGCATTAACATGGGACTTTACAACCAACGGAGGGTGGCCTCACGGGTAACCGAACACAACCACAACAGCTAAGGGAACCAACAATGGGCAAACACCGCTGCATCACCATGGGTAAGGCGGGGTTTTTAAAGTGGAACACGAATCCGATATATATTTCTCTGAGAGGCCGTCACTGGGAGGCCGCCCCATCCCCCAAAACACCTCCCAAGCCGGTCATGTTTGCCGACTATGGCAATATGGGGCTCAAATGAAAGGTATTTGGGAGTAGACCACGAATCTGACGAATCAACATTCGGGACCAATAATCTAGGTGACGTCCCACCACCATAATAACCCCCAAGGCAATTTGGGTCTTCAAGAATTGATACCCACTAGCGGGACCAATTTTCCGGGGGTCTACCCCTTTACCTAAATAGACCACAAACAGCAATTATTTACTGACCATAGCAATATGGGGCTCAAAAGAAGGAATTTGGGAGTAGACCACGAATCTGACGAATCAACATTCGGGACCAATAATCTAGGTGACGTCCCACCACCATAATAACCCCCAAGTAGGACGCATTTGCTCACCAAGACAATTTGGGTCTTCATGAATTGATACCCACTTGCGGGATCAATTTTCCGGGGGTCTACCCCTTTCCCTAAATAGACCACAAACAGCAATTATTTACTGACCATAGCAATATGGGGCTCAAATGAAGGAATTTGGGAGTAGAATACGAATATACAAATGTGGGATCAATTATTTGGGGCACTGCTCTTTCCCCATAAACCCCCCCTCCCCCCCCTAATGGTAAAAATTTGCCGACCAAGCCAATATGTGGCTCAAGGTAGAAAATTGAGATTAGAAAACTAATTTGGTAACCAATTTAGGGGCCAAGTGTTTGGGGGACCACCTCACCGCTGAAAACACCCCTAAATCGGAGATCATGATAAAATCGGGCGGAAATGAAGACTTTTTGGAATGGCATTAAACCCTCCTGTTGTTTCAAAACTTTCCCCATCATAAATGGATCAGTAAATATTTGCCACCAAGCAATGCAATTCATGTGATTTAGGTTTAATAAATTTTAAATGACTTGTCTTTTTGGCAATTTATTGCCTATCTCTCCTTTCGCATTAAAGGCTGCAGTAATGGCCTAGCATGAAATATTCAAAAGGTACGATAGTGGCACTCAATCTAAAGAGAAAAATGACACAGTAACCTCTCGTCATCACCACAATCCTCATCATCATTCGCAAACAGTAAAGAAAGGCTGCCAAGTCTATGCGTGTGGGTGAATGTGCAACTGGCTGTGTAGGCATCATAGCATGTTTAGGTGTGTGTGTGTGTGTGTGTGCGTTTGTGTTTTCTTGCATCCTGTCGGCATAATTAAGTTTCTTTGAAAAGGATACCCTGGCAGTCGTCAGTCTATGCACACAGAAACTTTTTCCACAATGACAGCTCAGGAGAGTGACATGGAATTGTATGTCGTTGACATAGTTCTCTGGAATACATGATTCTAGCAAAGTTAGTTTGCCAGCCATGTCAAACATGGGGCTTCTCGAGAATTTCCCAAAAAAAAAAAGAACGAAAATTTTAGGAATTTTACTTAGTTCAGATTTATGGCTAAATGTTTTCGTTATTAAGTTTGTCAATGTGATGGACATTTTTTTCAATGAAGGTAAAAATTCTTAGCCCAAATATTTGTGTTGCCAAAGACCATTACTTTTTTTTTTTGGAAATTTTTGAAAAAAAAAAACCAAAATAGAAAATATGTGGGAAAGTTGTGAAAAGCAAGGATGTTACCAATTTTTCGAAGATTCTCTAGACGACATAAATGTCACAGTGTGTTTATGAGGAAAATTTTAGAAAAACTGTTCAATGAAATTTTGTTTAGGGCAAAACAAAGAAGGGAAGGTTAATGAAGAAGGTAAGTGTAAAGAAAGGAAGACTTGGACAATATACTTGGGACTGCCCAAGCATAGAAGGCTTTGAAGGCAATGCCAATAGGATAATCAGTGCAATAGTTGGCTCCTTCGAATGCAGTGTACCGCCTCAAAAAATGACATCAGCCCAAAAAGACACTGAATGACCGGAAAGAGTTGCAATATTCGAAAAGATATCCCTAGAAGAGTGGGATGTGTATGGCATACAGCTCGCGGAATGCAATGACGCTTCCACTAGGGAAAAGTTTCTCTCAAAACCCATATCCAAACTCAGACATTGGTGAGCGAAATGGGACTAAGAGCAAAAGAAGAGGAAAAATTGAGAGCTTTCCAAAAACCATGATCCTTTTGGTTAGTTTATATCTTGTGTCTCTTCCATTTGGCAAAGAGTATATCTAAACAAGCCAAAGAGTGCTAAATACGGACGGGCCGAAACCTATTGGCTTGCCCAAAAAGTAATTGCGGATTTTTCATATAGTCGGCGTTGATAAATTTTTTCACAGCTTGTGACTCTGTAATTGCATTCTTTCTTCTCTCAGTTATCAGCTGTGACTTTTAGCTTGCTTTAGAAAAAAAAAAGTATAAAAAAATTATATTTGATTAAAGTTCATTCTAAGTTTTATTAAAAATGCATTTAGTTTCTTTCAAAAAAAATCCGCAATTACTTTTTGGGCAACCCAATATATACCCTCCACCATGGATCGCATTTTCCATGTTCTTTGCCCGATATCTCCAAAGATAATGGATAAGAATTGCTATGCTATTGCAGTTAAGCCAAGTTATGGATCAGTTGGGGCCATACTTGGTTTGGCTGTTGGAGACCAAAGTAAAAGTCGTTCTACACAATCTCAGCCAAATCGGATATGAATTGCGCCCCCTAGAGGCTGAAAAAGTATAATCAGGAGATTGATTTGTATGGGAGTAATATTAGGTTATAAATCGATTTGGATTCATAGTCGAATGAAATTCAAAACAAACCATTTCATGTAAAATCTCAGGCAAATCAAAAAATAAAAGCGCCCTCTAGCGGCTCAATAAATCAAGATCCAAGATCGGTTAATATAGAAGCTATATCAGGTTATAAACCGATTTGGACCATACTTAGTGCAGTTATTGCAAGTCAAAACAAAACACTTCATGCTAAATTTCAGCCAAGACGGGTATTAATTGCGCCCTCTGGCGGCCCAAAAAGTAAAGATCTGAGTTTGGTCTATATGCATGCTATATGAGGGTATTAGACGATTTTGACCATACTCAGCAATAGTTGTAGGTAGTTATAACAAAATATCTCATTCAAATTTCAGACAAGTAGGATAAGAATAGCGCCCTCTAGAGGCTCAAAGAGTATAATCAGGAGATTGGTTTGGATGGGAGCAATATCAGGTTATGAATCGATTTGGATTCATAGTCGAATGAAATTCAAAACAAAACATTTCATGTAAAATATCAGCCAAATAACAAAATAATAGCGCCCTCTAGCGGCTCAATAAATCAAGATCCAAGATCGGTTAATATGGAAGCCTAATCAGGTTATGGACAGATTTGGACCATACCTGGTCCAAAACACTTCAAGCTAAATTTCAGCCAAGTCGGGTATTAATTGCGCCCTCTAGCGGCCCAAAAAGTCAAGCTCCGAGTTTGGTCTATATGGATGCTATATTAGGTTATTAGACAAAATAGTTGCTGGTAGTTATAACAAAACATCTCATGCAAATTTCAGACAAGTAGGATAAGAATTGCGCCCTCTTGAGGCCCAAGAAGTCAAGATCCAGGAACGGTTTATATGGTAGCCATTGGCGAAGCCTGCCCAGGTTACTGGGGCGGAGGGGTTAATTTTTTTTGAATAGCAATACAATTAGCAATATTTGCCGAACACTATGAACTTTTTAAAAGTCCGGGGGGGAGGGGGCCCATCTGGGCAAATGGGCCTATTAATATTCCTTTAAAGAGCAGGGGCAAACTTCTCATACAGGGTGGCTGATGAAAGCCGCTACCAAAAAAAAATGAAATAACTTTTTTTCTATTTAATAATAATAATTTAATAATTAATTTAATTAATTAATTAATTAATTTAATTAATAATAATTTAATAATTAATTTAATAATTTAATTTAACATGAATAAAAGAAAAATGTATTCCATACACCGAAAAAAAAATGTAGCAATATTCATCATTGTAGCAATATTCATCAGCCACCCTGTATATCAATGAGTGCTGTCCTATTCAATTTTAAGATCAATAATTAGGGACCTCCTTTTTATAATCGACCACGAACAGCGTTCTAGAGTGCGACACCTCTTGGGGCAGAAGTTTTTACATGGCATAGTACCTCACAAATGTCGTCAGCATTACGAGAGGAATACGTCCATCCGCCCATCCGTCTGTCTGTCGAAAGCACGCTAACTTTCGAAGGAGTAGTGATAGCCGCTTGAAATTTTGCACATATACTTCTTATTAGTGTAGGTCGGTTGGGATTGTAAATGGGTCATATCGGTCCATGTTTTGATATAGCTGCCATATAAACCGATCTTGGGTCTTGACTTCTTGAGCCTCTAGAGGGCGCAATTCTAATCCGATTGGAATGAAATTTTCCACAACGTGTTTTGTTATGATATCCAACTACTGTGCGATGTATGGTTTAAATCGGTCCATAAACTGATATAGCTGCCATATAAACCGATCTTGGGTCTCGACTTCTTGAGTCTCTAGAGGGCGCAATTCTAATCCGATTGCAATGAAATATACAGGGCGTGCGATGGCTTGGGAAGGACGTCACAGCAACACAGAAAGTTGACGTCCTGCATTATAGCTGTCATGATACGAGGCAAAAATTTAAATTTTGGTTAGTCGGAGACTGAAACACCTTGTCTTCAGGTGAGGCCAAGGCTTTAAACCAAGATATTGATCTATATGGCAGTTATATCCAAATCTGGACCGATCTGGGATAAATTGAGAAGGATGTCGAAGGGCCTAAGACAACTCACTTTCCCAAATTTTGGCAAAATGGGACAATATATGCGCCTTTTATGGAACTAAGACCTTAAATCGATAAATCGGTCTATATGGCAGCTATATCCAAATGTGGACCGATCTGGGCCAAATTGAAGCAGGATGTCGAAAGACCTAAGACAACTCACTGTCCCAAATTTCGGCGACATCGGACAATAAATGTGCCTTTTATGGGCCCAAAGCCGTAAATCGAGAGATCGGTCTATATGTCAGCTATATCCAAATGTGGACCGATCTAGGCCAAATTGAAGCAGAATGTCGAAGGACCTAATACAACTCACTGTCCCAAATTTCGGCGACATCGGACAATAAATGTGCTTTTTATGGGCCCAAAGCCGTAAATCGAGAGATCGGTCTATATGGGAGCTATATTCAAATCTCGACCAATCTGTGCAATATTGCAGAAATATGTCAAGGGGCCCGGCACAACTCACTGTTCCAAATTTTGGCAAAATCGGACAATAAATGCGCCTTTTATGGCCCAAAAACCTTAAATCGAGAGATCGGTCTATATGGCAGCTATATCCAAATGTGGACCGATCTAGGCTAAATTGAAGCAGAATGTCGAAGGGGCTAAGACAACTCACTGTCCCAAATGTTGGCAAAATCGGACAACAAATGCGCCTTTTATGGCTCAAAATCCTTAAATCGAGACATCGGTCTATATGGCAGCTATATCCAAATGTGAACCGATCGGTGCTATATTCCAGAAGTTTGTCGAGGGGCTTCACTTAACTCACTGTCCCAAATTTCGGCGACATCGAACAATAAATGCGCCTTTTATGGACCCAAAAACCTTAAATCGAGATATCGGTCTATATGGCAACTATATCCACATCTGGACCGATCTGTGTCATATTACAGAGTATGTCGAAGGGCTTCACTTAACTCACTTTCCCAAATTTTGGCAAAATCGGACAATAAATGCGCCTTTTATGGGCCCAAAACCTGAAATCAATAAATCGGTCTATATGGCAGCTATATCCAAATGTGGACCGATCTGTGATATATTGCAAAAGTTTGTCGAGGGGCTTAACACAACTTTTTGTCCCAAATTTCGCCGATATCGGACCATAAATTCGCTTTTTATGGGCCCAAAGCCTCTAATCGAGAGATCGGTCTATATGGCAGCTATATTCAAATCTGAAGCGATCTGCGTCATATTGCAGAAGTTTGACGAGGGGCTTAACACAACTCAATGTCCCAAATTTCGGCGACATCGGACAATAAATGTACCTTTTATGGCCCAAAAACCTTAAATCGAGAGATCGGTCTATATGGCAGCTATATCCAAATTTGGACCGATCTGTGCCATATTGCAGATGCATGTAGAGAGGTTTAACGTTACTCACCGTCCCAAATATCGGCGACATCGGATAATAAATGCGCCTTTTATGGGCCCAAAACCTGAAATCGATAAATCGGTCTATATGGTAGCTATATCCAAATGTGGACCGATCTGGGCCAAATTGAAGAAGGATGTCGAAAGACCTAAGACAACTCACTGTCCCAAATTTCGGCAACATCGGACAATAAATGTGCCTTTTATGGGCCCAAAAACCTTAAATCGAGAGATCGGTCTATATGGCAGCTATATCCAAAAATGGACCGATCTGTGCTATATTCCAGAAGTTTGTCGGGGGGGCTTCACTTAACTCACTGTACCAAATTTCGGCGACATCGGACAATAAATGTGGCTTTTATGGGCCTAAGACCCCAAATCGGAGGATCGGTCTATATGACAACTATATCCAAAAATGGACCGATTTGAGCCAAATGGAAGAAGAATGTCAAAGGGCTTAACACAACTCACTGTCCCAAATTTCGGACCGATCTGATGGGTGCTTGTGGAAGCATATGAGGCAGTACTTGGAGTGTTTGAAAGAATATTTCGTAAAATATATGGACCAGTTGGCGTTAATGGAGATAATTGGCGTTGGGTGAACTACGAGCTGTATGACGACCTTAGCATCGTTAAGCGTATCGGATAACAACTGTTGAGTGGGCTATGTAATGTTGTCAGAATGAATGAACAGGCTACAGCTAAGAAGGTGACCATACTAGAAGACGCAAAAGCGGAATTTTGGTCTTTCGCTCTGATGGAAAATCAAAACTTAGAAAAGCACCACGAAAGTGGTTGGCCGAATTTGAAGAACGGCCGTAGAAGATCGATACGCTTGGAAATCTATTCATTGGTCGGCTGCCTGCTCCACAAAACTTGGCAGATGGTCAATTTTGAGGGCTTATCAATAGGTTACCGCACCTATTTTTTTTATAAGTTTAGACCACCAAGACCAAAAGGCGTTCCTCTGTGTATTTAAGATATACAGGCTGAAGGTATGACAAGTGTCGCCATAACGGGTGTATTATTTACCAGCGCTGACAATGTTTTCTGATGTATGTGAACCTCTGGCGTTCAGTGTCATAGGCAGATGTGTTAACCATTGCGTCACAGTGGTCTCACTTCATCCTATAGTGATTAACTCTTTTGGTTGCCCGAATTCATTCTAAGCCACAGTGCCTTCGCAGTTAGGTTAGGCAGTTGAAATATTCCAAACATATTCCAAATATAATGACTTCTTCCCCCCCACCAAAGGAAAGACATGTGCGTATGACAACGTCAACCACGCCACCACCAACATCACCATCACCATCACCTTTGACAAGATACATGGCGGTTGTTGTTGTATATTTATAAACATAAATTAACATTTTTATTAAAAATTCATATTTTTATATGAATTGGAAGTTGAAACATTTGTTGCTGCTGCTGTAGCTGTAGCTGTAGCTGCTTAGCTCAGTGGCTTAGTGAGGCGATTGTCTTGTTCTTGAGTTTGTGGTGCGGAACCATACAACTTCCCCTGGCGGCTAACACATGTGAGTGTCTCTTTCTGGCTCTACCATATGCGAAGAAATGGGCGTAACTTTAAGGCCATATTTTATGGACGAAAATCACACCAAGAAATCCGCATATTTAACCACGCTCCACGCTCCATGCTCCATGCTCCCTCTATCCATTCATCTGCATGGATAATTAAATGCACAGCAAAGCACAAAAGGCGCGCATGTGTGTCTACAAGTTTACGTCCAAGTCCGTCCATCACTCAGTCACTGCTCGCTCACTCACTTGAGGTTGAGTCAGTCATGGCTGTTGCGCTTAATAACTTAATTAAGAATTTTAATATGAGAGACTTGGGAATTCATTCTAAAAGACATCACAGGGAAAAAATTTAAATTACCGCCCCGAAAAAAGCGAAGAAAAAAAAAACAACAAAAATGTGTGCAAATGCAAACGCAGCTTAAAATGTTGTTGTTGGCTTTTTGCCTGGAATCTCAAAGTTCCGAGGGTCTTGAAGCAGCTGTTGGGGTGTTGTAGTCTTAAGCCCCCCACAAACAAAAAAAAACACTGAAATTATTTACGCCCACCCCAAGCATTCGCTTAAAGAGAGGCTAATAAAAACACCTTCTTTTGATTTTTTTCCATCATATACGAAGATAATTTAATAACTTTATTGTTTCCAGCGTCATTATAAAATTGTTTTTATTGGAAACTACATCGATATTGGTAGGAAGGGAAGCGAATAAATTTTTTTTTTTTTTAAAACTAATTTGAATACAACGATTTTTGATTAACATGGTGACTAACCGTCGACATAATTATGGATGACATTTATGATTTATGTGATGCGGGCATGCCTCCTAATGTCTTGTGTTCTATCTTGCATGAATAAAACCTTAAAAATTCGTCACACTGTTGTTATACTTGAGTTAGAGAGGAATCAAACGGGGTTTGGTATTTACTTTAATTTTTCACACATGGCCTCGAGGATTTAAAAGAAGACAACTCTACTAACATGGATGGTTCCTTGGCACAAAAAAAAAAAAAAAACAACGTTAAGTTCGGCCGGGCCGAACTTTGGATACCCACCACCTCGGGTATATATGTAAACCACCTTTCGTAAAAATTCGGTGAAAAATGCATTGCTTATACCCCATAGCAGCTATATCGAAATATGTTACGATTTGGACCAAATTTCAGTGAAAACGGATTATAAATGCGCCTTTTATGGGGCCAAGACCTTAAATCGAGATATCGGTCTATATGGCAGCTATATGCAAATCTTGATCGATTTGGGCCAAATTGAAGAAGAATGTCGAAAGGCCCAACGCAACTCACTGTACCAAATTTCAATGAAATCGGATTATAAATGCACCTTTTATGTGGCCAAAACCTTAACTCGAGATATTGGTCTATATGGCAGCTATAGCCAAATTTGGAACGATCTGAGCCAAATTAAGGAGGAGGGCCTAACGCAACTCACTGTACCAAATTTTGGCGAAATCGGATATCAAATGTGCCTATTTTGGACATAAAATCTTTAATCGAGAGATCGGTCTATATGGCAGCTATATCCAAATCTGGACCGATTTGTGCCATATTGCACCAGTATGTCTAAGTGTCTAACACAACTCATTGTCCCAAATTTCGGCGACATCGAACAAAAAGTTCCCCTTTTAAGGGCCCAAAACCTTAAATCGAGAGATCGGTCTATATGGCAGCTATATCCAAATCTGAATCGATCAAAGCCAAATTGAAGAAGGAAGTCGAAGGGCCTAACACAACTCACTGTCCTAAATTTCAGCCAAATCGGATAACAAATGTGGCTTTTATGGCCATAAGACCAAAAATCGGGGGATCGCTCTATATGGCACCTTTATGCAAATCTGGAACGATCTGGGCCAAATTGAAGAAGAATGTCGAAAGGCCCAACACAACCCACAGTCCCTAATGTCAGCTAAATGTGGCTTTTATGGCCCTGAGACCCTAAATCGAAGGATCGGTCTATGTGGCAGCTATATCCAAATCTGAACCGATCTGGGCCAAATTGAAGAAAAATATCGAAAGGCCTAACACAACTTACTGTCCCAAATTTCAGCAAAATCAGATAATATATGCGCTTTTTATGGGCCCAAAACCTTAAATAGAGAGATCGGTCTATACGGCAGCTATATCCAAATCTGGACCGATCTGTGCCATATTACAGAAGTGTGTCGAGGGGCTTAATGCAACTCACTGTCCAAAATTTTGGCGATATCGCACAATAAATGCGCCATTTTTGGGCCCAAAATTTTAAATCGAGAGATCGGTCTATATGACAGCTATATCCAAACATCGAACGATCTGGGGCAAATTGAGGAAGGATGTCGAATGACCTTACGCAATTCACTGTCCCAAATTTCAGCAAAATCGGATAATAAATAAGGCTTTTAGGGGCCTAAGACCCTAAAACGGGGGATCGGTCTATATGGCAGCTATATCCAAATCTGAACCGATCTGGGCCAATTTGAAGAAGAATGTCAAAGAAGCTAACACAACTCAGTGTCCCTAGCTTCGGCGACATCGGACAAAAAGAGCGCCTTTTGTGGCCCAAAACTTTAAATCGAGAGATCGGTCTATATGGCAGCTATATCCAAATCTGAACCGATCAGAGCCAAATAGAAAAGGGATGTCAAAGGAGCTAACACAACTCACTGTCCAAAATTTCAGCTAAATCGGACTATAAATGTGGCTTTTATGGGCCTAAGACCCTAATCGGAGGATCGGTCTATGTGGCAGCTATATCCAAATCTGGACCGATCTGGGCCAAATTGAAGAAAAATGTCGAAGGGCTTATTTTAACCCAATGTTTCAAATTTCAGCGAAATCGGAAAACAAGTGCGCATTTTAAGGGCCCAAAACCTTAAATCGAGAGATCGGTCTATATGGCAGCTATATCCAACTCTGGACCGATCTGGGCCAAATTGACGGTAGATGTCGAAGGGCCTAAGGCAACTCACTGTCCCAAATTTCAGCAAAATCGGATAATAAATGGGGCTTTTATGGCTCTAAGACCCAAAATCGGGGGATCGGTCTATATGGCAGATATATCCAAATCTGGACCGATACAAGCCAAATTTAGGAAGGATGTCAAAGGGCCTAATACATCTCACTGTCACAAATTTCATCGAAATCGGATAACAAATGTGGCTTTTAAGGGCCCAAAACCTTAAATCGAGAGATCGATCTATATGGCAGCTATATTCAAATCTGGACCGATCGATGCTATATTGCAGAAGTATGTCGAGGGGCTTAACCTTACTCACTGTCACAAATTTCGGCGACATCGGACAATACATGCGCCTTTTATGGGCCCAAGACCTTAAATCGAGAGATCGGTCTATATGGCAGCTATATTCAAATCTGATCCGATCTGGGCCAAATTTACGATAGATGTCGAAGGGCCTAAGGCAACTCACTGTCCCAAATTTCATCAAAATCGGACAATAAATGTGGCTTTTATGGCCCTAAGACCCAAAATCGGGGGATCGATCTATATGGGGGCTTCATCATGATATAGTCCGATATAGCCTATCTTCAAACCTAACTTGCTAATTGACAACAAAAAAATCTATGCAAAAGTCAGCTCAATATCTCAATTTTTAAAGACTGTAGCGTGATTTCAACAGACAGATGGACGGACATGGCTAGATCGTCTTAGATTTTTACGATTTTATATCTCTTCCAATATATGCAGGTTTCCTATCGCCACCTCGATTATCCCGCGATGGGATATGTTCCTATCTTCAATCTATTCACCAATCGCCATAAGTCTCATAGACGCAGTGGCTGCCTTACACTTAAACCGTATATGCAATTGCGCCCTCTATGGGCTGAAGATGTCAAATTGGGTAATTTGGATTTTGGTAATGGACCGATTTGGACCATACATGGCACAGTTTTTGGATGTCATAGCAAAACTTTAAAAATCGGGTGGTGCTTCCAACCAATGTTGCCACTCAAGAAAATTATTTCCTACCAAAATTTAAGAAAAATCCTACCATCCGACCAAAACCTACCAAATGTTCTACAAACCAAAAATGCGGTATATGTTTCTATACACACCACCGAAGAGTTGGCTATTTTGCTGTTCCACTTGCAAAACATCAAATTATACATTTTCAAACATTCAAAGTATACATCCTAGATCGTCAATTGCTAAAATCACTCTATTGCCTAAAGTTGACCAAAGATGACCTATATTTTGATATAGCACAATTCATACCGATCTGCCGGTAAGAAATCTTAGGTTCATAAAAGTCGTATATTTTTGATACGACGCCGTGTATCAGAATCTGATCATCATCTTAATCATCTTAACGAATTCACATAAAAATAATTTTGAAAAGCAACAACTTTGTTCGAAAAAACGACGACGAAATTTGTCAATTTTCCTGCAACATTTATTTTGAATTTCGACAACCCAAAGTACAAATTTGTTATCGAAAAGCACTCTTTGCAAGCCAACATATAACAACAATAGCAAGCCGAAAATCATTTAACAAGCCACCAAATGTGCTTTGCTGCACAGCTCCAGTGTGGTGGTGTTATTTTTTTCTTTTTTTCCGCTCGGACTACCTGTCTTGTACGTTTACTGCTTTAGTTTAGGTTAGGTTAGATGCAACTATGGGCATACACTTAAGCCAGTAATCGGCGCTCTAAATACTAAAGTTGGTTCATGTCTGGTATTGTGTCCCCACCTAAGTGCCGGTATCTGTTAGACACTAAAGCCGGGCAATTACACTGCTTTGTTACCAATTTTTGATCTCTGCCATTCTCTCTTATATTACCCCAAAATCTAAGTTTGATAATTTTGCCGCCGCGTGATTTGAACCCATGATTTTTATGTTCGGTAGTCTTGCAAGCATCCTCTAGGCCACCAACTCAACAATAGAATTTGTTGAAAATCCACAACATTTTAAATATTTTGTCCATCAATTCTCCGCAAACCTACTTCAACATAAAGACTTTAATTGAATGCAAATCTTCGTTGGTACTTGGTTTTTCTCCTCGGCATGATTTTCATTGCTTAGCTTCAAACCTCAAAATCGATGTTAAAGGAAATCGACGTAGAACTCAATGCTGCTACTTATGTCCTGCCTTTCGTATGACTTTTCCCTAAGGAATCTATAACGTGTTAAAGGAAGTATTTAATATGGCGATAACATTTTTGCTGTCACTTCTTTCACCACACATCGCATATCGGAGGAGGATATGCAAATTCCTTTCATGTGTAAAATTCTCCAAAGGATAAGAAGGCGAATGAAACAAAATGAAAGCAACAATGGCAGGGTTTACGTAGCGATTTCGTGTTGAAACAATGTAAACTTCACATAAGTGACTGTAAAGTTTGTATTGGCGCATAGTTGAATGATTTGCTAGGCTAACGAAGCACAGTGGGCCATACCGAAAGAAAAGTGGAAATAAGTTTACAACTTTTCATCTGTTGAACTTAGAGGTAAAAAATGCTTCTGACATTTGTAGAGCAGGAAACAAGCTTAAGGTCTAGTCTGGCACAGATTGTGTGAAATTTGAAATTTACAGCTCAAAAATTGACGAAGTTATTAAAAAACACTGAAAACCCAATTAAAAATTTTGATATTTTAAACATAAATAAGTGTATATGGCAGCTTTATTCAAATCTGGACCGATCTGGGCCAAATTGCAAAAGGATATCGGAGGTCCTCACACAACTCACTGTCCCAAATTTCGGCGACATCGAGCAATAAATACGCCTTTTATGGGCGCAAGACCTTAAATCGAGAGATCGGTCTATATGGCAGCTATATCCAAATCTGAACCAATTTGTGCCATATTGAAGAAGTATATCGAGGGGCCGAACGCAACCCACTGCCTCAAATTTGGGCGCAATCGGACAATAAATGCGCCTTTTAAGGGACCAAAACCTTAAATCGAGAGATCGGTCTATATGGCAGCTATTTTTAAATCTGAAGCGATCTGTGCCAAATTGAAGAAGGATGTTGAGGGACCCAACACAACTCACTGTCCCAAATTTCAGCAAAATCGGATAATAAATGTGGCTTTTATGGGCTCAAAACCCTAAATCGAGTGATCGGTCTATATGGCAGCCATATCCAACAGTGGACCGATATAGGCCAAATCGAAGAAATATGTCGAAGGGCCTTACATAACTCACTGTGCCAAATTTCAGCGAGATTGGAGAATAAAGTCGCCTTTTATGGCCCCAAAACCTTAAATCGAGAGATCGGTCTATATGGCAGCTATATTCAAATCTGGACCGATTTGGGCCAAATTGAAGAAAGATGTCGAAGGTCCTGACACAAATCACTGTTCCCAATCTCGGCGACATTGAACTATAAATGCGCCTTTTATGGTCCCAAAACCTTAAATCGGGAGATCGGTCTATATGGCAGCTATATTCAAATCTGCACCGATCTGTGCCATATTCCAGAAGTATGTCGGATGGCTTTACTTAACTCACTGTCCCAAATTTTGGCGACATCGAACAATAAATGTGGCTTTTATGGGCCAAAGACCTTAAATCGAGAGATGGCAGCTATATCCAAATCTAGACCGATCTGGGCCAAATTGAAGAAGGTTGTCGAAGGGCCTTACACAACTCACTGTACCAATTTTCAGCGAGATTGGACGATAAAGTCGCCTTTTATGGCCCCAAAACCTTAAATCTAGAAATCGGTCTATACGGCAGCTATATCCAACTCTGGACCGATCTGGGCCAAATTGAAGAAAGATGTCGAAGTACCCAACACAACTCACTGTCTCAAATTTCAGCAATATCGGATAATAAATGTTGCTTTTATGGGGGTAAGACCCTAAATCGGCGGATCGGTCTATATGGGGGCTATATCAAGATGTAGTCCAATATATCCCATCTTCTAACTTAACCTGCTTATGGGCAAAAAAAGAAACCGAGCAAAGTTTCAGCTCAATATCTCTATTTTTATACCCTTCACCATACGAAGAGGGTATACTAATTTCGTCATTATGTTTGTAACACCTCGAAATATTCGTCTGAGACCCCATAAGGTATATATATTCTCGATCGTCGTGACATTTTAAGACGAACAAGCCGTGTCCGTCAGTCTGTCCATCCGTCCGTCTGTCGAAAGCACGCTAACTTTCGAAGGCGTAAAGTTAGCCGCTTGAAATTTGCACACATACTTTTTATTAGTGTAGGTCGGTTGGTATTGTAAATGGGCCATATCGGTCCATGTTTTTATATATCTATCATTTAAACCGATCTTGGATCTTCTGGATCTTCTTGGATCTTGGACTTCTTGAGCCTCTAGAGGGCGCAATTCTTATCCGCTTTTCCTCAAATTTTGCACGGCGTGTTTCGCAATGACTTCCAACAACTGTGCCAAGTATGGTTCAAATCGGTCCATAACCTGATATAGCTGCCATATAAACCAATCTTGGGTCTTGACTTCTTGAGCCTCTAGAGGGCGCAATTCTAATCCGATTGGAATGAAATTTCGCACAACGTGTTTTATTATGATATCCAACAACTGCGCTAAGTATGGTTCAAATCGGTTCATAACCTGATATAGCTGCCATATAAACCGATCTTGGGTCTTGACTTCTTGAGCCTCTAGAGGGCGCAATTCTTATCCGATTTAGATGAATATTTGGACGATGTATTTTGTTATAATATCCAACAACTGTGCCAAGTATGGTTGAAATCGGTCTATAACCTGATATAGCTATCATATAAACTGATCTTGGGTCTTGACTTCTTGAGCCTCTAGAGAGCGCAATTCTTATCCGATTGGAATGAAATTTTGAACGACGTGTTTCGCTATGACTTCCCACAACTGCGCCAAGTATGGTTCAAATCGGTTCATAACCTGATATAGCTGTCATATAAACCGATCTTGGGTCTTGACTTCTTGAGCGTCTAGAGGGCGCAATTCTTATCCGATTTGCCTTAAATTTTGCAAGACGTGTTTTGTTATGACATCCAACAACTGTACCAAGTATGGTTCAAATGGATTCATAACCTGATATAGCTGCCATATAAACCGATCTGGGGTCTTGACTTCGTGAGCCTCTAGAGGGCGCTATTCTTATCCGCTTTGCCTCAAATTTTGCAAGACGTGTTTTGCTATGACATCCAACAACTGTACCAAGTATGGTTCAAATCGGTCCATAACCTGATATAGCTGCCATATAAACAGATCTGCGGACTTGACTTCTTGAGCCTCTAGAGGGCGCAATTGTTATCCGATTGGAATGAAATTTTCTACCAAGTGTTTCGCTATGACTTTCAACAACTGTGCCAAGTATGGTTTAAATCGGTTCATGACCTAATATAGCTGCCATATAAACCGATCTGGGATTTTGACTTCTTGAGCTTCTAGAGGTCACAATTATTATCCGATTTGCCTGAAATTTTGTACGACGGATTCTCTCACGACCATAAACATACGTGTTTATTATGGTCAGTATCGGTCTTTAGCCCGATACAGCTCCCATATAAATCGATCTCTCTTTTTGACTTCTTGAGCCCCCAAAGGGCGCAATTCTTATTCGAATTGGCTGACATTTTACACAGGTCTCCAACATATAATTTAATTGTGGTTCAAATCGGACCATATCTTGATGCGATCCATGGTGGAGGGTATATAAGATTCGGCCCGGCCGAACTTTGCACGCTTTTATTTGTTAGACGTCAGACGGACGGACATGGCTAAATCGTCTTAGATTTTTACGGGTCGGAAATGGATATTTCGATGTGTTGCAAACGGAATGACAAAATGACTATACTCCCATTCTTAGGTGGTGGGTATGAAAAGATTTAGACATATTTTCATTTTTTTTGCGGTTTGGCCCACTGTGCGTTGGTATAGTACAAAGGCTGGCTGAAAGCATGGTTGAATGAATGCAGTGTTTGCTGTGTGACACATTGCATAGTACAAGAATTTCTACTACTCCGAACCCTATAAAGCCCTGTTCTTAGGAAGTTTTGTCTTATTGTCGTTTGATGCATTTTCTTTGTCAAACTAAACACTGAAAGAAATATCTGTCATAGATTGTTAAAAATTTCCTTAAAAACTCAAATAAATTTTTTGACATCAGTCGAGCTGCTGCAAACTGAAAGGAGGCTACAAAAAATTTGGAAAATGAATTCTGTTGGTGGCAATAACGAAAACTTATAAAAGAAGACTATTACTGTCATTTTTTTTGAGGTGTTTATAAAATGTTGAAATATTTTCTTTCTTGTGCTACAAACAACACCTACCATTTTTTGTTTTAGGCTCCACTTCAGTGTAGTGATTTTTCTTTCCAAAGCTCCTTGAGTTGAGTTAAGTGTACTACAAACTAAAGCAAAGTGTTTTTGTCGCTCGGCTTGCTGGCTGGCTAGCTGGCTCGCTGTCTGTCTTGTCAGTCATAATGCGTTTGAATTTAGTTGGAATAGATCCACTATGGCCCACTACCTATGCCTCGTAGGTAAGAGCCCTAGGGTGTGGCCAGGAATCATTCAAGCATGGGTTAAAGTGGCAGTCAAGGAATCGACGATTTGCTCTTGCCGCAAGCAACAGCTTAAAAAACCAAAGCATTTTCTGCTGTTTGCCAACGGAAATTATGTTGAAGGTGTCATTGTTGACACTATTTGACAAGTTATACGCCGCGTCATTGTCATTTTGTCTTTGGCAAGGCTCCATGCATTATGCACGCCTCCATCTGTCCTGCCCTGCCATGCGGATGGATATCCACACATGTGAAGGTATGAACATAACTCACGAACATTGATTTTTCTGATATGTTTCCTATATGCGAGTATGGATTTGTGTTTTGCTTCAAAATTGCCTCGAAATAACCAGCCCCCTCAATTGTTTGGCAGCTTATAAGCTAAGTTGGTTTCAGCTGTCTATGCACCATTGGCGAATTAGGTTGCTGTGCTCTGCAAAAAGAGGGGTGGCATACGTTTAGATTGTTTATAGGTCGTGTTAGCGCTTAAATAAATTTCATTAAAATTAAGTTGTCATGATCTCGAGATGTTGAAAGACAAATACTAAACATGCTGTCATACATATGTTGCACAAATATTAGGGTGTGGTGATCAAAGAAAAAACAAGGAAGGCAAAATATGTGAACCTCATGTGTTTTGTCATATAGGGCTAAAGATCTGGCAAGGGATAACAAATAAAATAAAAGACAAATCGAAATACCTTATCCAATATTTCAACCAAATCTGATAAGAATTGCGCCCTCTAGAGGCTCAAGAAGTCAAGAAGCCAATATCCGAGATCGGTTTATGAGCCGATCTATGCCATAGATGGCATAGTTTTTGGAAGTTAAAACAAAACACTCTGTGCAAAATTTCAGCCAAATCGAATAAGAATTGCGCCCTCTAGAGGCTCAAAAAGTCAAGATCCGAGATGGGTTCATATTGGAGCTATATTAGGTTATGAGCCGATTTAGGCCATTCGTGGCACATTTATGGAAATTCACAATGAAATACCTTATCCAATATTTCAAGCAAGTCGGATACGAATTGCGCCCTCTAGAGGCTCAAGAAGTCAAGTAGCCAAGATCTGAGATCGGTTTATGAGCCGATCTATGCCATAGATGGCATAGTTTTTGGAAGTTAAAACAAAACACTCGGTGCAAAATTTCAGCCAAATCGGATAAGAATTGCGCCCTCTAGAGGCTCAAGAAGTCAAGATCTGAGATGGGTTTTTATTGGAGCTATATCAGGTTATGATCAGATTTAGACCATTCTTGGCACATTTATGGAAAGTCAGAATGAAATACCTTATCCAATATTTCAACCAAGTCAGAAACGAATTGCGCCCTCTAGAGGCTCAAAGAGTGAAGTATCCAAGATCCGAGATCGGTTTATGAGCCGAATAAGATCATACTTGGCATGGTTTTTGGAAGTCAAAACGAAACACTTTGTGCAAAATTTCAGCCAAATCGGATAAGAATTAAGCCCTCTAACGGCTCAAGAAGTCAAAATCCGATATGGGTTTATTTGAAACTATATCAGGTTATGAGCCGATTTAGACCATTCTTGGCACATTTATGGATAGTCACAATAAAATACCTTATCCAATATTTCAACCAAGTCGGATAAGAATTGCGCCCTCTAGAGGCTCAAAAAGTCAAGTAGCCAAGATCCGAGATCGGTTTAAGAACCGAATAAGACCATAGTTGGCATAGTTTTTGGAAGTCAAAACGAAACACTTTGTGCAAAATTTCAGCCAATTCGGAAAAGAATAGCGCCCTCTAGAGGCTCACGAAATCAAGATCCGTTATCGGTTTACATGGCAGCTATTCCAAAACATGGACCGACTTGGCCGATCTGTTGAATTTTGTATTTCAAATTTCAACAAAATCGGGTAATAAATAAAGCTTATATGAGCTTCAGAACCTTAATCGGCATATCGGTCTATATGACAGCTATATACAGTCCGATCTGAATGATATTTAAGTCGGACGTTGGAAAGTGAAAAACTACTCAAAGTTTCAAATTTCACTTTTATGAGCTTCAGACCCTCTATAGGGAGATCGGTCTATATGGCAGCTATGTCTTAATATACTCCGATCCCAACCATATTTGGGACGGTTGTCGGGAAACCTAAAACTACCCACTGTTTCAAACTTCAGCGAAATCGGGTAATAAATAGAGCTCTTATGGGCTTCAGACCCTTTATCGGCAGATCAGTCTATATGACAGCTATATCTAAACATAGTCCGATTTAATACATATTCAGGTCAGATGTCAAGAGGCCCAAAATAAATCACTGTTTCAAATTTCAGCGAAATCGGTAAAAAAAATAAAGTTTTTTATGGGTTTCAGACCCTTTATCTGGAGATCGGTCTATATGGCAGCTATATCTAGGTATAGTCCGATCTAAACCATATTTAAGTCGGATGTCGGCAGGCTTAAAATAACTAACTCTTTCAAATTTCAGCGACATCGGATAACAAATAAATATTTTATGAGCTTCAGATCCTTAACTGGCAGATCGGTCTATATGGCAGCTATACCCAAATATAGTCCGATCTAAACCATATTTTGGTTATAAATCGAGAAGCCTTAAACTACTCACTGTTCACGGACAAAAAATAAAGCGTTTATGGGCATTGGACCCTATATTGGGAGGTCGTTCTATATAGCAGCTATATCCAAATATGGCCCGTTCAAGAACTTAGCCAGAGTGCATCAAAAAGACGTATCTGTGCCAAACTTCAGCTCAATATCTCAATTTTTGAAGGCTGTAGAGAGACTACAACAGACGGACATACACACTGACATCGTTAAATCGTCTCGGCAGGTTAAGGTCGAAGATGGGCTATATCGGACGATATGTTGATATAGCCCCCATATAGACCGATTCTCCGATTTAGGGTCTTAGGGCCATAAAAGCCACATTTATTATCCGATTTTGCTGAAATCCGGGACAGTGAGTTGTGTTAGGCTCTTCGACATCCTTCTTTAATTTGGCCCAGATCGGTCCAGATTTGGATATAGCTGTCATATAGACCGATCTCTCGATTTAAAGTTTTGGGCCCATAAAAGGCGCATTTAGTGTCCGATGTCGCCGAAATTTGGGACTGCGAGTTAAGTTAATTCCTTCGATATTCTTCTTCAATTTGGCTTAGATCGGTCCAGATTTGGATATAGCTGCCATACAGACCGATATCGCGATTTAAAGTTTTGGGTCCATAAAAGGCGCATTTATTATCCGATTTCGACGAAATTTAAGACAGTGAGTTTTGTCAAGGCCCTTCGACATCTTTCTTAAATTTAGCCCAGATCGGTCCAGATTTGCATATAGTTGCCATATAGACCGATCTCTCGATTTAAAGTTATGGACCCATAAATGGTGCATTTATTATCCGATGTCGACGAAATTTGGGACAGCGAGTTGTGGTAGGCCCTTCGACATCCTTCTTCAATTTGGCTCAGATCGGTCCTGATGTGGATATACCTGCCATTTAGACCAATCTCTCGACTTGAGAACGAAACATATTTCCATATAGCTGCTTTGGGGCATAAGGTTGACATTTTTCACCGGATGTTGACGAAAGGTGGTTTACCTATATACCCGAGGTGTGGGGTGGCCAAAGTTCAGCCCGGACGAACTTAACGCCGTTTTACTTGTTTTGCATTTAATTTGACTTTTCTCAGTGGAAAAATGACCAAGGCTGGCCTGGACTTTGCCACATTTAAACCAATCATATCTATTACTTGGTATCTTATATGCCCAACATCACTCCATATTATATTCCTTGATATATCCTCTGACATATTCCATGCCTTCTTTACATAAAACATGAAATTCATCATTGTCCATCAAAGTTAATTCCTTACCACACCCCCCACTTCATTAGCCAAACACCCATGGACAGACATGTCTTGATTGCTTGCTAACAATGTTGCCCACTAAACGTCTTATACTCGAATGCCTAGGTAATTTCCTAATCTAATTAAAAAAAAAAAAACCATTGACCATTTTGTTGCAAAGTGCCATGACAAATTCGTTGACAGTTTTCTCCATGCCATGGGGTGTGAGTAAGCGAAAGGTGGCAACATAATCGTCATAATTGCATTAACAATTTACGCACAATCGATCACAGAGGGGCTACGTTGGAGAGAGTAGGAATTTGACATAATACCTGTCTGCCTAACAGACCAACACAGAAAATCCCAATTGGCCGTTGTAATACCAACTTTGTTTGGGCTGGCGACTGGCACCATGGTCTTCAGCCTAAACGGATTCATTTCAAAATTCTTGTATTTAGTTACATACGAAATTTACTAGACCAGAATAAGTTTCTTCATCATGATCATCATCATCGTCATACATTTTTCGTCCCATTCACTTGGTTTGTTTGTTTGTTTTGTTGTGTGTGTGTGTGTGTGTGTCCATCATGGATATTTGCGGATAAAATGAATTGTTTACGTCTGAGGTGGCAAATGTGTGGTGGGTGGTGTGGGTGGTAAGTTTGGACAAGCGAAAAGCTTCTCACACAAAATAAGCCACAAAGAAGAAAAAGTGATATGGTTTGATGGTGGGGAAGAGGGGCTGAGGGGTCCCATGAAATGCAACACTTGACACGTTTGTATTATGTTTTGAATGAGGGAGCGAGAGAGATAGAGAGAGAGTGGGAACTTTGGTGCACCATGCGGTGTAGGGTTTTTTTCCACAATGACATAACATTGTCACCAAATACGAGGTAGAACGGAAAATTGGTGGAACGATATGTAACACTGGGTTGCACAGAAACAAAAGACATATGAATTGGTATTTTGAAATTGTTTTTCGACATTTCTGCCAAATATGGTCTATCTTGGTCTCTAAATTTGGACACTGTGCTATTACTGATGGAGACGAAGAAATAAGCGTCGACGACACTCTCAGGTGCTGCGTCTACGAAAGATCTCATCGATGTCATTGTTGACGAGGTATGGGCGATGGTATGGACAATTTGCATTTTCCAGCCATTAAATCGTCCGGACCGCATAGATTCACCGCCGCCCAAGACTAACCAATCGTGGTGGACATTGGAGTTGAGGGTTTCAGGAAGTACAGCAGGAGGTTTTTAAATAAGGCGGAGCTAGAGAGGTAGATACAGAAAGAGAGAGATTGAGAGAGAGTGGGAGGGCGAGAGAGAGTGAGAGGGAGAGAGAGTGAGAGGGTGGGAGAGTGAGAGGGAGAGTGAGAGGGAGAGAAGGAGAGAGAGAACACAGAAGAGAACTGAGACGAATATCGCGGGCAGGTTTCAGAAGAAAGCGAGTAAAGCAAAGACGAGTTCTGAGCGAAATTCTGCGGATAATTGTACGGCACTAGCGAGCCATTCTGGAGGGAGAACGCAACTTACTCTGAGAGCAGCCAGGGCACAGTGAAATTATTGATAGAGACAATGAAATCGGCCATTTAGATACCGCAATACCCTCAGAAGCTGCATCTAAGAAAAATCTCATCGGTGTCATTGTCGAGGAGGAGATGATCGAATGGGAGGTTTGCATTTTCCGGATCGAATGAAAGCATTTCGGCGCTGCAGTTGTCCCTTAGACCAATTTTTCAAAGCGAACGTGGTGTTGTCCTGCATACCAAGAGCATGGAGAGAGAGATTATGCAGATATTTTTCCCTAGGGCGTGAAAAATAACCCACAGTACCACAAGAGATTATTAGCTCATCAGCCTGTCATTGTTTGAACTTAAAACACTGGAAAAACTGATGGACACGAAGCTGAGGGATGAACTGATATTGGAGAGCGCCAAGCTAGAGTGGGAGACAACACAGCATACTGCAAGGGTAGCACGATGGAGACTGCCCTCCAGGAATTGGTACTAGAGCTCCATAATTCTCTGAGTTTTAAAGGGCATATTAAGAAGGCATTTAGCAAAGTGGTGATAATGTGACAGTCGGTGTTCTCGACTGCAAGGTGGTTAACCCGAATATTTCCCAGCAGGATAATCAATTGGCAATTGAATGAAAGTGCGAGTCAGAAGGCGGAGAATATAGGCGACGTATGAACAACGAGCTGTATGTCGACGATAGCATCGTTATACGCATCCAAATACAACGCCTGCGTTGACTAGGTCATGTTGTTAGAAAGGATAAAGAAGCTCCAGCAAAGAAGTCTTTTGAAGGCAAACACGGTGGTACACGCAAACCGATGGAAAGATCAAGAGGTGGGAGACACCTCGAAACTTGGGGTCAGAGATTTTAGAATGAGCGCCGAAGATCGAGACGCTTGGAACGCTATTCTACGTTCATCTAGTGGAACAAATGTTCTGCCATAGCCAATAAAAGTGAAATAAGCAAGTCAGAAGCCGGGTGAAAAAGGGGAATACCTCAGAAAAGGCTGAAGTCCTTTTGGATCTCAACAGGGACTGCAGGAAATTAATAGCATATCCGAATGACGTCGCACAGTGGGATAGAATAAAAAAAAAAAACAAGTAAGAGCGTGCTAAGTTCGGCCGGGCTGAATTATATATACCCTCCACCATTGATCGCATTTGTCGAGTTCTATGCGCGGTATCTCTTTTAAGCCAAACAAAGAATATTGAATAAGAACTGTTATGCCATTGGAGCCATATCAAGTTATAGTCCGAATCGGATCATAAACGAATGTTGAACATTGTAGAAGTCATTGTGAAACATTTCAGTTCATTCGGATAAGAATAACGCCTTGTAGAGGCTCGGGAGATGAGTTTATATGGGAGCTGTATCAAGCTATTGATCGATTCAGGCCATATTAGATACGTATGTTGAAGGTCATGAGAGAAACCGTTGTACAAAATTTCAGCCAAATCAGATGAGAATTGCGCCCTCTAGAGGTTCAAGAAGTCAAGATGCCAGATTGGTTTATATGGCAGCTATATCAGGTTCTATACCGATTTACACCATACTTAGCAGAGTTATTGGAAGTCACAACAAAACACCTCATGCAAAATTTCAGACAAATCGGATGAGAATTGCGCCCTCTAGAGGCTCAAGAAGTCAAGACCCAAGATCGGTTTTAATGGCAGCTATATCAAAACATGGACCGATTTGAACCATATTTGGCATTGTTATTGGAAGTCATAACGACACACCTCATGCAAAATTTCAACCAAGTCGGATAAGAACTACGCCCTCTAGAGGTTCAAGAAGTCAAGACCCAAGATCGGTTTATATGGCAGCTATATCAAGTTATGGACCGATTTAAATCATATTTGGCACAGCTGTTGGAAGTCATAACGAAACACCTCATGCAAAATTTCAACCAAATCGGATAAGACTTGCGCCCTCTAGCGGTTCACGAAGTCAAGACCCAAGATCGGTTTATATGACAGCTATATCAGGTTATGTACCGATTTGAATTATATTTGGCACAGTTGTTGGAAATCATAGCAAAACATTTCGTGCTTAAATTCAGCCAAATCGGATGAGAATTGCGCCCTCTAGTGGCTTAAGAAGTCAAGACCCAAGATCGGTTTATATGGCAGCCAGATCAAAACATGGACCGATTTAAACCATACTTAGCATAGTTGTTGGAAGTGCTACCAAAGCACTACGTGCAAATTTTCAATTAAATCGGACGATAATTGCGCCCTCTAGAGGCTCAAAAAATCAAATCGGATAAGAATTGCGCCCTCTAGAGGCTCAAGAAGTCAAGACCCAAAATCGGTTTATATGGCAGCTATATCAAAACATGGACCGATTTAAACTAGACTTAGCGTAGTTGTTGGAAGTGCTACCAAAACACTATGTGCAAAATTTCAGATAAATCGGGTGAGAATTTCGCCCTCTAAAGGCTCAAGAAGTCAAGATCCAAGATCGGTTTATATGGCAGCTATATCAAAACATGGACCAATTTAAACCATACTTAGCGTTAGGTTATTGGAAGTGCTACCACAACAGTACGTTCAAAATTTCAATAAAAATTAATAAGAATTGCGCCCTCTAGAGGTCCAAGAAGTCAAGACCCAAGATCGGTTTATATGGCAGCTTTATCAGACTCGTTGTCTCCTTATGTATAACCATTAACATACCACACAGTGCGAATTGTGTCAATTTACAGATCCACCCTCGCATCAAGACGGCAATCCATATCGACCTTACCCATGGGTGATATGCAACACTGCCAATTGCCAACGTTACGTATGTTGGAATGCAAGACATCGTTGCAGACAATATCGACACTAGCACTGCGTAGCTGAGTAATTAACTCAGAAGCTAAAAGGAGTGGAGTTTAAAATTTCACTGCACCATCGCAACTCTGACGGAGCCAACTGACTAAAGTTGTTAGAATGGCTGAACTTGGCAGATTTGTTGTTGTTGTTGTTGTTGCTGGCTTGGTTCGACTTAATCGTCTACTTTCTGATTTGAAGAATATTTTCAAGCTGCATACAGCAAGAAATGTGTGAACTTAACTAAAGCCACCAAGAGTGTAGACTAAGTACTAAGCGAGTGAGTACGTGTTTGTATTTCGCCGCACATCTAAAGGTGTGTACATTCATGTGTGTGTATGTATGTATGTACATTTATAATACGTCTAAGCCATTGTGTGCGTTTACATTGTTCGGGTGTTGTTGGCGAAGATTTACAAAACGACTCAAGGTGTCTAGACAGTTTAGAGAAAGTAATGGGTAGTTCACACAGTCCCTCACACACACACCCACTCACACGCACTTACATACTTAACACTAGACAAGGAGATTATGGTTACAACCACAATAACATAGAATCAGTGTAAGAGCAAACGCCAGAGAGAACAAACAAAATAACAAAAGGAACAATAACATTAAACATCCTTTGTTGCCAAAGGGGGAGCAAGGCAGGCAAGACACCAGACGTCCATGCCTCCACATAGTCAGCCACTCAACCAGCCATCCAGCCAGACAAAGCGAAAGTCCTTTAAGACAGTCCTTAATGCGTTTGAAATCGATACTTATATGATGAAGATGAGAATGACGTTGGCTAAGACCAAGGCGTTGGCGATGAAAGCTCTGCAAGCTCTTGGGTATGTTTGTTTACTCAACCATGGTCTGCATGAATGAATGTTAAGGATTCTACTTGGGTGTATCACAGGGAAGCTCTATAAATGTACATAAACTCCTTGTCAGGCTTATGTGATGCTGTTTCTAAGAGGTAATGTGCTGTAATGTTATGGCAGGATTTCAAATTAATAAACGCCTAATATAATATAAATATAAACATAAAGGATGTTGAGTTGACATAATCAAGCGGAATAAGTGATTATTGTTAAAATAACATATAACAGATGATGTCTTAGGGGGGGTGACCGGAGGAAATGTGGCATGCGCTATAAAGGATTTGATTGGTTTTCAAAGGTCAACATAGATCCTGTGGTAAGGTTGAAGTGGCAGTCTGAGTCGGACATTTGATGCAGTCAATTGTGATATCACCGCAACAAGAGACAGTGAAAGAAGCCTTCGAGTTTTTATACCCACCACCGAAGGATGGGGGTAAACTCATTTTGTCATTCCGTTTGCAACACATCGAAATATTCATTTCCGATCCTATAAAGTATATATACTCTTGATCAGCGTAAAAATCTAGGACGATCTAGCCATGTCCGTCCGTCTGTCTGTTGAAATCACGCTACAGTCTATAAAAATAGAGATATTGAGCTGAAACTTTGCACATATTCTTTTTTTTTGTCCATAAGCAGGTTAAGTTCGAAGATGGGCTATATCGGACTATATCTTGATATAGCCCCCATATAGACCGATCCTTCGATTTAGGGTCTTTGGGCCATAAAAGCCACATTTATTATCCCATTTTATTAAAAATTGGGACAGTGAGTTGCGTTAGGCCCCTCGACATCCTTCGTCAATTTGGCTCAGATAGGTCCAGATTTGGATATAGCTGCCATATAAACCGATCCTCCGATTTAGGGTCTTAGACCCATAAAAGCCACATTTATTACCCGACTTTGCTGAAATTTGGGACGGTGAGATGCGTTAGGCCCCTCGACATCCCTCTTCAATTTGGACCAGATTGGTCCAGATTTGGATATAGCTGCCATATAGAACGATCCTCCGATTTAGGGTCTTACGGCCATAAAAGCCACATTTATTATCCGATTTTGCTGAAATTTGAGACAGTGAGTTGTCTTAGGCCCTTCGACATCCTTTGTCAATTTGGCCCAGATCGGTCCAGATTTGGATATAGCTGCCATATAGACTGATCCTCTGATTTAGGGTCTTAGGCCCATAAAAGCCACATTTATTATCCGATTTTGCTGAAATTTGGAACGGTGAGATGCGTTAGGCCCCTCGACATCCCTCTTCAATTTGGACCAGATTGGTCCAGCTTCGGATATAGCTGCCATATAGAACGATCCTCCGATTTAGGGTCTTACGGCCATAAAAGCCACATTTATTATCCGATTTTGCTGAAATTTGGGACAGTGAGTTAAGTTAAGCCCTTCGACATCCCTTTTCAATTTGGCCCAGATCGGTCTAGATTTGGATATAGCTGCCATATAGACCGATCTCTCGGTTTTAGGTTTTGGGGACATAAAAGCCACATTTATTATCCGATTTTGCTGAAATTTGGGACAGTAAGTTAAGTTAAGCCCTTCGACATCCCTTTTCAATTTGGCCCAGATCGGTCTAGATTTGGATATAGCTGCCATATAGACCGATTCTCCGATTTAGGGTCTTACGGCCATAAAAGCCATATTTGTTATCCGATTTTGCTGAAATTTGGGACAGTGAGTTAAGTTAAGCCCTTCGACATCCCTTTTCAATTTGGCCCAGATCGGTCTAGATTTGGATATAGCTGCCATATAGACCGATCCTCCGATTTAAGGTCTTACGGCCATAAAAGCCATATTTGTTATCCGATTTTGCTGAAATTTCGGACAGTAAGTTGTGTTAGGCCCTTTGACATACTTCGTCAATTTGGCTCAGATCGGTCCAGATTTGGATATAGCTGTCATATAGACCGATCGTCTGATTTAGGGTCTTGGGCCCATAAAAGCCACATTTATTATCCGATTTTGCTGAAATTTCGGACAGTGAGTTGCGTTAGGTCACTCGAAATCCTCCTTCAATTTGCCAAAGATCGATCCAGATTTGGATATAGCTGCTATATAGACCGATCTCTCGGTTTTAGGTTTTGGGGACATAAAAGGCGCATTGAGTGTCCGATTTTGCCATAATTTGAGACAGTGAGCTTCGTTAAGCCCCTCGACATAATTCTGCCATATAACATAGATCGGTCAAGATTTGGATATAGCTGCCATATAGACCGATCGCTCGACTAAAGGTTTTGAGCCCACAAAAAGGCGCATTAATAGTCCAATGTCGCTGAAATTCGGGACAGTGAGCTACGTTTAGCCCCTCGACATACTTCTTTAATTTGGCACAGATCGGTCCAGATTTGAATATAGCTACCATATAGACCGATTTCTCGGTTTTAGGTTTTGGGTCCATAAAAGGCGCATTTGTGGTTCAATGTCGCTGAAATTTGGGACAGTGAGTTGTGGTAGGTCCTTCGACATTCGTCTGCAATTTGGCGCAGATCGGTCTAGATTGGAATATATGTCATATAGACCGATCTTTTGATTTAAGTCTTTGGGCCCATAAAAGGCCCATTTATCGTCCGATTTCACCGAGATTTGGGACAGTTCGTTGTGTTAGGCTTTTCGACATCCGTGTCGCATATCAGATGATATCTAATGATATGCTTAAAAGACCAATATTTTGTTATACACAATTGAACAATGACTTGTACCGATTAGTATTTGGTCCAAATCGGAACATATGTCGATATAGCTGCTATAGGACAAAATGTATGCAATTTACACCGGATTTTGATGAAAGGTAGTTTACATATATACCCAAGGTGGTGGGTATCCAAACTTCGTCGCAGCCGAACTTGTAACTAGTTACAATTTCTATTAAGTGCCCTTTATATTGACTCTAATCCCATCCTTCAATTCCCCATTCAACCATGAATCCTACTTAGGGTCATTATAGTCAACTTTTCATGTCAAACATGAATAATATGCTTCATAACATACCACCATTGACACTTTAATTCCAATCAAATTCGCAATTCAAACTCTAATGATATCTAATGATATTCGCAAAATGTTAAAGCGTGTTATAATTTCAACCATCATTTCATATTAGTGTGGCATGCATGACATGCTAAATTTCACTTCAATATGCCAAAAAAAAAAACAACAGAAATGGGAAAAACTGCGTAATAATTGTGCGTTAGTTTTTGTAGAGCAAAAATTGTTCCAAATACAATATTCGATATGTGTT